>NW_028190497.1:0-94225 GCF_048542155.1 Nylanderia fulva
AAACTTTTCCATGGAAGTATCATTTATGTGGCATTTGTTCTCATCACAATGCCACATTTTTAACTTTTTACCACTGTTATCTATTAACGGCAAAACATTTATTACTCCGTGAGGAGATGATTGTCTCATTATAAGTGGTTGCTCAAACTTTTTCCTTTGCTCGTAAGCAGTTTCACAAAATTACGCTTCGGAAGACGAAGTATGTTTGGATAAGCCACAACGAGCAATTATTTTTCATTGTACGGGCTAGTATGAATTTCAAATCAAATCTCTATAAACGACTATTATATTTTGTGCACTAAGAATAACATATCGCACTTATTTTCTAGAATCAAATTGTAATCAGTTTTACTTATATGTATGTATGTTCAATGTGAACTTGCACCTTGAATAAAATATCAGTTACTTTTCATGGAAATATATTATTACTAAATTTAGATAATATACACTTTACGTATGTTCACTTTGAACTGGCACCTTGAATAACATATCAGTTACTTTTTGTGATAATTTATTATTAGATCGTTTAAATTTTGAAAGGTTTAAATTTTTGAGGACCTTCTTTTGAACATGGCTTGACCTTTTCATTTTTATGATTTTTTGGAGATAGGGTGAGAGAGGACGAATGAGGGTAAGAGAAGACGAGATAGGCGAAAGAGGGTGAAAGAGAACGAAAGAGAGTGAGAAAGGACGTACGAGGGTGAAAGAGGTGAGAGAAAGTGAGAGAGGACGAAAGAGGGTGAAAGAGGGCGAAAGAGGGTGAGAGGGAATGAAAAAGGGTGAGACAGAATGAAAGAGGGTGAGACAGAATGAAAGAGGGTGAGAGAGGACGAAAGAGAGTGAAAGAGGACGAAATTGGGTGAAAGAGGGCGAAAGAGGATGAAAGAGGACGAAAGAGGGTGAAAGAGGACGAAAGAGGGTAAAAGAGGGTGAGAGAGAATGAAAGAGAGTGAGAGAGGACAAAGGAGAGTGAAAGAGGACGAAAGAGGCGAAAGATGGTGAAAGAGGACGAAAGAGGGTGAAAGAGGACGAAAGAGGGTGAAAGAGGGTGAAAGAGGACAACAGAGGGTGAGAGAGAACGAAAAAACTGAAAAAATAGGACGGAAGAGGGTGGGAGTGGGGGTGGGGATGGGGGCGGGGGGACGGGATGTGGGAGGGAAAGGGGTGGGTGAAAGTTGAGGGAGGTGTGAGTGAAAGGTGAGAAGAGATTTATATCAGGAGACGCGGTAGTGTCTCCGGCCATGTTCAAACCCTAAAAGACCTTAAAAGACACTACAAGTCTCCTTATCCTGCACCATCAAAGTCCATTCTTTTGGGGGTGTAGAACTACTAAAATATAAAAAATTTTGAATTGCACGTAATATAACCTGAAAGGCGGCATCGCCACGAGTAATTTGAGCCAAGAAAAAATAAAATCGGTCAAGCCGTTCTGGAGATACAAGCGGTCAAAGAGTGACGTTTTTCATGAAAAATGAAGTAACGTCGTCTTCTTCTTCTTCTTCTTCTTCTTCTTCTCTGTCCGCGTATAAATCTCTTCTCACCTTTCACTCACACCTCCTTCAACTTCCACCCTACCCCTTTCCCTCCCACATCCCGCCCCACCCACCCCACCCCACTCCCACCCCACTCCCACCCCCACTCCCACCCCTCTTTTGCCTCTTTCACCCTCTTTCGTCTTCTCTCACCCTCTTTCGTCCTCTCTCACCCTCTTTCACCCTCTTTCGCCCTCTCTCACCCTCTTTCGTCCTCTTTCACTCTCTTTCATTCTCTCTCACCCTCTTTCACCCTCTTTCATTCCCTCTCACCCCCTTTCGTCCTCTTTCACCCTCTTTCGTCCTCTCTCATCCTCTTTCGTCCTCTCCTCACCCTCTTTCATTCTCTCTCACCCTCTTTCACCCTCTTTCATTCCCTCTCACCCTCTTTCATTCCCTCTCACCCTCTTTCGTCCTCTTTCACCCTCTTTCGTCCTCTCTCACCCTCTTTCATTCTTTCTCACCCTCTTTTACCCTCTTTCGTCCTCTTTCACCTTTTTTCACTCTCTTTCGTCCTCTCTCACCCTCTTTCATTCTTTCTCACCCTCTTTTGCCCTCTCTCATCCTCTTTCGACCTCTTTCACACTCTTTCGTCCTCTCTCACTCTCTTTCGTCCTCTTTCACCCTCTTTCGTTCTCTCTCACCCTCTTTCGACCTCTTTCGTCCTCTTTCACCCTCTTTCGTCCTCTCTCACCCTCTCTCACCTCTTTCACCCTCGTACGTCCTTTCTCACCCTCTTTCGTTCTCTTTCACCCTCTTTCGCCTATCTCGTCTTCTCTTACCCTCATTCGTCCTCTCTCACCCTATCTTCAAAAAATCATAAAAATGAAAAGGTCAAGCCATGTTCAAAAGAAGGTCCTCAAAAATTTAAACCTAGTCTGTACAATGAAAAATAATTACTCGTAATTCCAGAGTTCCAATTTGTTAAAATCGAATAATGTATTTGTTTCAAGTAATGGCAGTAGAGTCAAATACATACCTACGTATATGCAGTTTTTGCTGTTAATTGTACTTGAACGAAAAAAATAATTAAATGATTTAAATATAGCACATTTTAAATCAAGAAACTTATATAATCGAACTCTGTTTAGGAAAAGGTAGAACATTTCATTTGCCTCTGCCTTTACAAGAAACATTGGATAAGGTATGTCCTCCGGAAGATCCTATAAATTTGAATCACGAGTTGCACATTCTCGTTCGAGGTATACCCAAGAAATCTAAAGTGGTTTGGGAAAATTTGGTAGATATTAATAAAATGTATAAGGCTTTACAATGGTTGAAAGAAAATAATCCTCATTACTCAAAAATTCGTCTTCCAGCGTCATCTGATGATCTATTAAAGGATAAGTTGCAGGAAACAGAATATAGGATTGTCGATGAGGAAAGCGACAATGACGAAATAAATGAGGTGGTTGAGGAATTACCAGCATTGAATTTGTACAATGTACAGCAAAACAAAAATAATAATGATCAAACCGTTTTAAAACGTACGGCTTTTCTCACACAAATCACTGAACATTCGGATATTAACGATCAGTATACAATATACCCAATACACGCGAAAAGAATCGATAACGAATCTGCATTGAAGCTTTATCAAATGGTGAAAATTGAAGATTTTCCAATGGATAATCGTTATAAATATCTGGATGTCATGTGTTTCCCTGATTTATATCCCGATGGTGTCAATGGACAACGAGAAGATAGAAACTTTGCATTGCCGGAATATTTATTTATTAGAACACGATTGATGTCGAAACATAGTAGATTCAGGTTGAATCTGCAGTATCTGTTCTTCCTTCTCAATGATGCTAACTACCGACAGTTGAAAAGTGGTATCTATTATACGATGATGGTTACTAACCCACGAGAGAGATACACTGCTGGTAGATACTTGAACGAATTGAAAGGTTACCAATTAGAATCGAATTTAATGAGTATTTTCGCAAAATTGAGAAATACGGATCAATTTTGGCGACAACCGTCCAATAATGTAAAATGCATGACTTTGCATTACGGTCCAGCGACGTGGTTTTTGACTTTGAGTCCTAGTGAATGGAAATGGTCCAATTTGGGTGAATATTTACGAGATATGAATCCCGATAAAGAGAAGTTAGGCATCAACGAACTAATCGCATACGATCCTGTAAGTTCTTCTAGATTCATGTGCATAAAATTCAAAGCCATGATTGATTTTATTTGTTCGTCCGATAATCCTATAGGAAAGATTATTTATTACTTCTGGCGACTGGAATATCAACGTAGAAGTATGCAGCACATGCATTGTATGATTTGGATAAAAGATGCTCCAATATTAGGAAAATCGCCGGATGAAGAAGTTGCTACGTTTATTCCAAAATACGTAACGTGTGAAATTCCAGATGAAAATGTTTCGCCAACGTTGTACGATACGGTAATAAGTGATCAGAATCATAAACATAACTCGTATTGCATGCGTACGAAAAAAACGGAAACTAATATATACAGAAAGTGTCGGTTCGATTTTCCTCGGCCAGTTACTGAGAATTTCGTTTTAAGAGACGTTATCACTTCGATAGTCGGTAGAAAAAATTTACGCAGTAAGAGCAGATTGTACGATCTTCCTCGCAAGGAGTCGGAAAGGTTTATAAATGATTATAATCCGTCTATCAAATTAGCCTGGAAGGGAAATATGGACATACAATTTATTAGAGAAAAATCAGAGTTTTTAAACTCATATTTAACAAAATACACGACAAAGTCGGAAAAATGCAATACAGACTTTGAAGTGATAGATTCGAATAAGTCTTTGGCATCGAAACTGTGGAATTTTGCAATGCGTTCATTAAATAACAGAGAATGCGGTGCTTTAAAAGCTGCGGATACACTATTAGGGAATCCCTTGTACGGTACGGATAATGATACCATGGTCAAATGGATCGATGTTAATGAGGTGAGAAATAGAAAAGTTAAAACATTTAATGAAATTTAAGCTCTTGATAAAAATTCTACAAATATTTACTGTTCGTCACTCATCGATGATTACTATCCAAATAGACCTCAGGAATTAGAATCATTGAATTTGTACGATTTTGCCAGATTCTGGGAAATTACGAAACAGATGTCAAATAATGACGAAGTCAAGTGTTACAAACTGGCATCGGGTTTATTTTTAAAAAAACGAAAAAAGGGTTATTTAATTAACCATTATCGATTTAATATAAAAACTGAGCCCGAAAAATACTTTTACTCGCTGCTTCTTCTGTTCAAACCATGGAGAGATTTGAGTGAACTCAAAGGTACATTCGAGACTTACACGGATGCCTTTAAGAATTCAGAGTCTGTTTTAACAAAGGTAATGAAATATCACGAAAGGCTCAAAGAAATACAGAAAGCTTTTGAGAACGTTGCTGAATTAATCGAGAAGCGCGAAAATGATCTGAAAACAGCAGACAGAGACAAATCCGATGACGATGAACTGGATTGTAATCCGATAGAAGCTGACGACGCGATGAAAGATCTGGAAGATTTTGGTAAGATTGACGACCCGATTGATTTATCGCAAATAATGTCGCAATTGAACAAAGACCAGAAAAGAGTCTTTGATGGAGTATGCCAAGTTTTACAAGATAAGAATCAGATTCTGCGACTGTACGTAAGTGGCGAGGGTGGTACAGGGAAAAGTTTTCTAATTGAAACGATTAAACATTGGATCAGAATAAATTTGGAAAAAACGACTGCCGTATCTGCTCCCACGGGTATCGCAGCATTCAATATCGATGGCTTGACAATCCATAGAATGTTTCAACTACCGGTTAGTCATGAATCTACACCAAAATATACGCAATTGTCAGACATGGTCTTGAAAATTTTGAGAGACAAATTAAAGAATGTCGAATTATTTATAATCGAAGGAATTACATGTAACAATGCAATGATGGATTTAGGAACGACTGTATTCAGTGATGGTCAAGCCTATGTAGGTTTGTCACTAGTAAGTAAATTGGAAGGCCTACATTTGATAAATTTCAATCCAGCATCAGTTAAAGCAAACTCGAGAGCCATTGTAGAATATAATCGACTGAGATCTATATTCAAATCTGAACTGCCACAAATCAATCCGTCCGAGAAAAAGGTTGTGAAAATGTACGATCGTCGATGGGATATCCCTAATATCATTGATGATATGCAGAATTATGATTGTGAGGAACCAGAAAGTATAGTTACGTGGAAAATATATGGCCTTTGCAATAACGATGCTGTTTCGTGTTACGCTAATGTAATATTACAATGTGCGTTTCATTGCGTACGTATTAGGCAACAAATACTGAAAAATAAAGCATTGAATGCATTGACTGATGCTATCTGCGCGTATGGTGAACGTAAATATTGCAACATTCAAGCGGTTAGAAGATCTGTCGGAAAACGCTTCGAAGAACGAACATAACAAGATGTTTCGGAATTTTTTACGGCTCTAATGTCGACGTATTCCGACATCAATGATGTATTAAAACTCGAATTAAAGCACGTAACATGTTGCTCGAATGTCAAATGTAATTACAATGTAACTAAGCTGGAAAGCAGTAGTTTGTTAATATTACCTATACATTCGACATTAAAAAGGAAAAAAGGTGTCACTCTACAAAGTTTGATTAATGTAGAATTTTCTAAATGGGAAACGATAAACGGCAATTGTAACGAATGTAAGGGCACCGTGTTGAAAAAGAAAACCGTAATCGAATCAACTCTATCCGTCGTAGTAATACAGCTCAATTTATATACTTTTATAAACGGTGCTTCTAAAAAAATTATCAACAATCGAATGACCGCCGTGCCGACGAGTAATATCACGATTAATAAAAAAAAGTACAAGCTAATAAGCGCTATATTTCACGAAGGTGAAGAAATAAATCGTGGTCACTACACGTGTATGTTGAGAGCTGACACAAAATCGGAATGGTATTACTCTAATGATATGGAAGTGTTCAAGAAAAAATGGCCCAAAGGAGCACAAGGGGCATAAATATTGTTCTTAGAACAGATTAAATAATGGCGCTGTATAAAGGCTGCCGTAAACGCTACATTAAAACATCAACTGTTCTAGCGCTGTATAAAAGTTGCCGTAAGCGCCAAAATAAAATATTGGCTGCTCTGGCGCTTTATAAAAGCTGCTGTAAGCGCTGCATTAAAACGAGTGCAATAAGTTTCTAATTTGACCTAGGCTTCATGACATTTCAAAAAGTATCATCAAGAAAAAAATTATCAGACAGAAATATGTATGTCGTGTTAAAATCGGAGAGACGAAGAAAAATATATGGTTGCGTTCTCACGAGAATGGGCGATGGAGGGGCCCATTCTTTATTTTCAATATTCATACAAGAATATAAATTCATTCTGTTGCAATTGAAATAAATGTGCAATGTATCGTTAAAAGTTATTACAATTATACAAACATTTACATATATGATTAAATAAAATATATATGTATACTATAATATAATTATATATTTTATATATGTACATATATACCATATATTTCAATTATTTTGAACTGTATTGCATAAATTGTTACTTATACAAAGTTATGTGATAAGAATCGAAAATACATATATTTGTAATACTTGAATTACTAGAAAGCTGCTCTATATATCTGTACTTTAAAAAGTAAGTGATATCCTAAAAAAATCATAAAAATGAAAAGGTCAGGCCATGTTCAAAAGAAGGTACTCAAAAATTTAAACGATCTAATAATAAATTATCACGAAAAGTAACTGATATGTTATTCAAGGTGCCAGTTCAAAGTGAACATACGTAAAGTGTATATTATCTAAATTTAGTAATAATATATTACCATGAAAAGTAACTGTGATATTTTATTCAAGGTGCAAGTTCACATTGAATATACATACATATAAGTAAAACTGATTACAATTTGATTCTAGAAAATAAGTGCGATATGTTATTCTTAGTGCACAAAATATAATAGTCGTTTATAGAGATTTGATTTGAAATTCATACTAGCCCGTACAATGAAAAATAATTGCTCGTAATGCCAGAGTACCAATTTGTTAATGACTCAGAAAAATAACATGGCGGCCTGCTCTCAAAAAACTTTCGATGGGTAGAATAAATAATTGAAATAAGAGTTGTGAAAATTGTATAAATTAAAAACCTCCAATCTTTCTTTAGTAAAATTTCGAATTTTCGTATCAACTTCCGATTTGTGTTATACCGTATTTTCAGGGAGTAAGTTATTGATCAGAAAACTTTGCCTTGTTGCTCGAAACGGGTGTATATTAAGTAAAATTTATAAATGTACAGTTCTCAGGTCAACTACAATAAAGCAATAAAGTTAAAACGCTTAAAAAGTTTACTGATTATTTGTCGTAATATACAATAAAAAATTACATATTAATTATTCAAGATACAAGTGAGAAATAAATATCATTAAAATATACAAAAAAAATTTATCAATTTGACTCTGAAAAGTAAGTGACATGGTTCTCAAAGTGCAAGGTTTCATTTGACTTACAATTTTCTTCAGAAACACAGAAGAAAAAGGTATTTGTATATAGTTTTGTATATTCACTTCGTTGTGTGTGTAGAGCTTTTAAAAATACGTTGAATCCTTATTCTAATCTAATCTTCTTCTAATGTAATACTTTTCGTATTTCAAATGTTGTGGTAATTATTCTGTAAGAGCTTTGACATTATTTCTAAATGGACATCGAGAAACATCATAGTTTTTTGAGAGCAGGCCGCCATGTTATTTTTCTGAGTCATTAACAAATTGGTACTCTGGCATTACGAGCAATTATTTTTCATTGTACGGGCTAGTATGAATTTCAAATCAAATCTCTATAAACGACTATTATATTTTGTGCACTAAGAATAACATATCGCACTTATTTTCTAGAATCAAATTGTAATCAGTTTTACTTATATGTATGTATATTCAATGTGAACTTGCACCTTGAATAAAATATCACAGTTACTTTTTATGGTAATATATTATTACTAAATTTAGATAATATACACTTTACGTATGTTCACTTTGAACTGGCACCTTGAATAACATATCAGTTACTTTTCGTGATAATTTATTATTAGATCGTTTAAATTTTTGAGTACCTTCTTTTGAACATGGCCTGACCTTTTCATTTTTATGATTTTTTTAGGATATATATATATAATCCTGATGACGTCAGCGGACGCGGACAGAGAAGAAGAAGAAGAAGAAGACGACGTTACTTCATTTTTCATGAAAAACGTCACTTTTTGACCGCTTGTATCTCCAGAACGGCTTGACCGATTTTATTTTTTCTTGGCTCAAATTACTCGTGGCGATGCCGCCTTTCAGATTATATTACGTGCAATTCAAAATTTTTTATATTTTAATAGTTCTATACTCCCAAAAAATGGACTTTGATGGTGCAGGATAAGGAGACTTGTAGTGTCTTTTAAGGTCTTTTAGGGTTTGAACATGGCCGGAGACACTACCGCGTCTCCTAATAACTGGATTTAAATAATATATATCTTTTCCTTGGTTCTAGCAAAGTTATTGTACGTAATAGTTACAATATAAATAATAAATAATTTACGTTTTTTAAACCATATTTTTATTCAGAACATTTTTAATTCATTATACATTTATTATTTTAGAACAAATGGAAAAAAATTCGAGAAATATGCAATATATATTAACATTAAATATAATTAAATTTACTCTTATATGTCTCTCTCTCTCTCTCTCTCTCTCTCTCTTTCTCTCTTTCATATGTAATTATATTATTTACACTTTTTTCTCCCATTTGCAGCGGCTATAACCCTTTTTTCGAAGGAATCGTCTGTTAATTTATTATATTAAGAGTAAATTTAATTATATTTAATGTTAATATATATTGCATATTTCTCGAATTTTTTTCCATTTGTTCTAAAATAATAAATGTATAATGAATTAAAAATGTTCTGAATAAAAATATGGTTTAAAAAACGTAAATTATTTATTATTTATATTGTAACTATTACGTACAATAACTTTGCTAGAACCAAGGAAAAGATATATATTATTTAAATCCAGTTATATTAATATCATCAATCAAACATCTTTGATTAAAATTAAAATTGTATTAATTGTTACACATTGTTAATTAATGGAAATAGAGAAATTATATCGATTTTCTTAAGTCAATTATTAATGGAAGAGATTCGCATTAAATTTGCTATATTTAATCGTCAATTATATATTTTTTAATTGTTTTTGCTCAAATCAATTGTCAATTGAATTGTCTTCAATTGAATCTGTTTTTTTTCAATCGTCCATTAAAGTACTTCTAATTAAAATTAACTTATTAATCGTTTAATTGAAAAACTTTTAATTAAATTAGCTTGTATTAATCGTTTAATCGATCGCTCTCCGATTAATTTCGTTTATATCGATTGTCAATTAAATAATCTTCAATTGACTTCGATCATATTAATCGTTAATTAAGCGATCTTCGATTAATCTAGCTTATATTAATCGTCATTGTAACGATCTCTAATTAATCTTTCTAAAATTAATCGTTAATTAAAAATATTTTAATTACATTTGATTACATCTGTTTGTAATTAAATGCCATAATTAATTTAAAAAGTAATTAATTAATGACCATCTCTGGTTTGAAGATTCCCACTCTGTCTGCCACATGTTTATTGCCTCATCCTGAATAATACTTATTGCTATTTTTTTCTCGGTTTCCGCGGGTATTTCAACGTTCCCGAAATTTATTGCCTGACCTTTCCGCGCGTGGTATCGCGTCGCGTATTCTTTTAGTAGAATGTCAACCGGCATTGCTCCTGCTACTACGCAAAGTGATTGGAAGAATGCTGTCCGATATGCTTTAGTAATCGATATTAGCGCTCTCCGCTGCGCTGCTTTCAAAGTTTTGACGTCCCGTTTTGTGCATAAATCCGCCCAACTTATGACGGCGTACGTTACTTTTGGTACCAGGGCTCCACGGTATATAACGTTTAACACGTCGTATTTAAGTCCCCACTTGGCTCGCGCGACTCTACCTAGATTTTGGAATAGTGACTCGACGGCTGTTACTTAATTTTTGGCAATCCCTTTTAACTCTCATCTTGTGGTCGAAGTTAACTCTTAGGTATCGGACTGTTCGTTTAAAATTAATTCTCGCGTTTTCTATCTTTATTGTTGGCAGCGTATTCTTGAAGTCGACGCTCTTTCTACCGTTAGACTTTCGCTTTCTATCCGGTCTGTCTCCTCGTCTTCCGATTAAGAGTGTCCCCAAAGTCGGAACGGCCAAATATTTCAAAAATAAATCACTTAAGAGAAAAATGTTTCCTGCAAAAGTTGTAGAATTCAAAATAAGATACTCGACGATGAGGATACTCTTATAATTTGACCTCTATTCTCTACATTTGATCCTCGTGTAAAGGTCAAATTATCTCACTACCAGATATCTTTCTTGTACGCTAAAACACTCATGCAACCATTTTTATTTTTTTAGAAACAGACTCCAATTGCTTCGCAAAAAAATTATTTCGGCCTTGAAATAACCCCCAAAGGTCATTTTAATCCTTCCTCATGACCACATGTGTCAACGTGACATTTTTGTTCTTTCCAATTCTGATATCAAAAATAGATAGTCCTATTAAAAAAAATCAAGTTGTCTTTGATTTGACCTCTTAATTTGATCTCAAGATCAAGTTCAAGAGCACCATCAAGTGCGCACGTTCAAATTCTAAAACTTTTGTATTTAACATAGGAAGTATGAGAAATTAGAATGACACAATTAAGATTAATAAAGATAAACATTTTGATGTTAAACGCAAGAATTAAAATTTACATACTTTCTTAATAAAAGCGCAGTTAGTTGACATTGTTGTCATTATTAAACAATGTGATTATATCTAAATTTTTAAAACATTTGAAAAAACTTTTGAAAGAACTTTTGAAAGAAAGAAACCGCATCTTATCGTTATGATGGATTGTCAAAAACTGAGTATGTAAAGTTTATATGACTTTTATAATTATGTCATCGATGTTGTTTAAATTCTCTGTGTCTTTATGTAGGTTAACTGTATTATTAACTTTTTTAATAAAAAACATCTTTGCGATTTTTCTTTTTCTAACATGTTTTTCATTATGTAATATAACGGATAATACCCAATCTGTTTCAATTTGAACGTGATATTTAAACTATCTTGATGTAGGGTGGACGCGCTCCGAATTTGGTGCGCGAAGGAAGTAGAAAAAAATCATTGAACATTCGAGTTTAACACATTTACAAAAGTATTTATTACTTCACATCGCACACGTTAACCAAAAAGTGAAATCGTTAACAAAATTATTTCATTATTCTCTTCACAACAATGCGAGTATAATACACTGAGTATGCATAAGTCGATCACGCTTGTTATTCATGATCATAATTTCGAATCTAAAATTCAAAGGAATTTTCGATAACTTTTGTTCGTCGTACGCAGAGAATGTTTTTTCGCACTTGTTTGTTCATCGACTATGTTTGATTTGAAGGACACTGCTTCCGTATGCGCAGAATATCCTCTTACACAAATATTAAATTTCCTTTAATTGTTCTTACATACGATTCAATAATCGTCATGCGAAAAAAAAATGAGATTAATTTCACTAACACGTGAACTTGCTTAAGTGTGAGACAATTATGCACGGTCACTGACATGTGAACCGAGAGCTGATTGAGAGTGATCGTTAGGAACGATACAGTTTGTATTTAAACAATGAGTTGCGCCCTGTTTGATAGCGCGATGCATCGTTTTTATTGCCGGACTACTCGCGGCAATCTAATTTTATGCACAACACTCCGCGTAACTCAGTACTCGCACACAGTAATAGTTTTAGATTTTGATTTATATCGGTTAAGGGTCGACAGGTCGGTCGGCCAAACTCCGAATTGATGTTGGAGACCTCGCGCGGTGACAACGCGAAACTCCGATTTCAGTGTTGCCAACGCCGAGAATCCAATTCTCGGGTTTTATGTAGTGGTGCATGTCTGTACACGTACATACACCATTGCATTGCTCACGCGGACGCACCGTAGAGAGACAAGGACCGATAATCACGTGTTCTCCTTGTTCCTCTACCGTGCCGGTATACGCGAGATGCCGCCTGAAAATGCTTTCTGGCCTTCCGTAGCAGAAGGCAGTAGCGTAGCAAGGCTAATAAGTACCTACTTTTTATAAATTTTATATATCCTTATGCACATATGTGCGTATATATATATATATATATATATATATATATATATATATTATATAAGGGATATGTTGATTATTCTTGATTTCTTTTTGATTATTGATGCTATTGTATAATTTGCTCCAATAACTTATAACGTGAAAGAACGTACCGTTGAGTAATATATAATCAATGCAAGGATGTTCAGTATATCATCCAGTAAATTAGAGTTCAAATATATCAATATCAATTTTTTTATAATACAATATATATATATATATATATATATATATTGGAATATAGAAAAATGATAAAATATATTTCGGCGATTTAAAAATTTTTTAATATATTGAAAATATTTTTACTACATATATATAAGTGTAAAATAATTCAGAAAATAAATTTAATAAAAATCTACATACCAGCTGTGTGCATGTGTGCAATTGATTTATTGAAATTTATTTACGGAAGTATTTTGCATTTATATATTTATAGTGTGTGTAGTTGTAAAATGATTAAAATATTTTCAATATCAAATTTTTAAGTTTATCGCCTATATAAAAAATATATTTCTATGATTTTCTATATTCTAATATATTATAAAAAAATTGATATTGATATATTTGAACTCAAGTTTTTTACGTGATTAAATATTCTTGCATTGAGCCATCATACGTTACTCGTAAGTTCTTTCATATCTGTATATATATATATATATATATATATATATATACACTTATATATATATATATTATATATATATAATATTTCATTTATTTATAAAATACATTTTTAATTCATATTCAACCTGAATGATATTTTCTATATGTTTATGCTATCCTCCGATCTATCCCTAACAAATTAGGAGGTGTAATTGCATTATTATCATCAATTATTATCTTATATTTTTTACCTCTAATTTCTATAAAATTTAATTCATTATCATTTTATCCTTTAAATCTATATTTATTTTGAATTTTCATTAATATTTTTATTCTATTAACATGAGCAGGAGCTCAACCTTTTATCATTATTAGACAAATTTTATCATTATGTTACTTTCTTTATTTTATCTTATTACCTTTCCTAATAAAAATTTGAGATTTAATTATTTTTAAATAAATATTTTAAAATTTATTATTATAAATAAATTTAAAATATTAAAAATAATTATATTTAATATTTAAATTTTTTATAAATTACTATTAAATTAAGTTAATAATCTTGAATTTAAGTTTATGTTTTGAAAACATATTAAAGAAATTTTAATTTTCTATTAACTTTTAAACATTTAATTTTTTTACTAAATTATTATTAATAATATAAATTTAAATCCAAAAATTAATAAAATATAAACCAAAATTATTGGTAAAATAATTTTCCAACATAAATATATTAATTTATCATATTGTATTCGAGGAAGTATTCCATGTATAAAAATTACTATTCTACATAAAATATTAATTAAAATAAAAGTTAAAATTATTGAATATTTTAATAAATTCCTAAATATATAAATTCTAATTAATCTAAAAAAATAATTATTCCATATTCAGATAAAAAAATTAATGTAAACCCACCCCTAAAATATTCAATATTAAATCATCTGACTCACTTTCGATAAAATCTATAGGACTTCGATTTAATTCAGCTAAAATCCTAATAAACACTATAATAAACAAAGGATATAAAACTACTATATATCATAAATAAAATTGATAATTAATAAAATCAAAAAAAGAATATCTCTCTCTTATTAATATAATAACTAAAATAATTAAAATAAATCTTACTTCATATGATAATATTTGTGAAACTGATCGTATTGCTCCTATTATTGAATAAATCGAATTAGCTGATCATCCCATAAAAATTATAACATACCCTCTAATAGTTATAAAAACAATTATTAATAAAATAGAATAATTTAAAAAATAAATATTAGTAATGTAAGGAAATACTAATCATATTATTATTAAAACAAATCTAATTATAGGACATAAATAAAAAAAATTATAATTAGATTTATATACATAAAATAATTCTTTATTAAGTAATTTAATAGCATCACTAAAAGATTGAAATAATCCTATAAATCCCACCTTATTAGGTTCTTTACGAATTTGTACATATCTTAAAATTTTTCGTTCCAATAAAGTTAAAAAAGCTACCCCAACTAATATAATTAATAACAAAATTAACAATCTTAATATATTTAACGCACTATAAAAATATAATCTTAAATTTTGACAAATTATTACTTGTATAACTTTTTTCTATTATACATCATTAAAATTCTAAATTTAATACACTTAAATTTTGCCAAAGTAATTTTATTTATTTATATATATTTGATCAATTAAATTTATTCATTAAAAAAAATATAATTTAAAAAAAAGTCCTTTTGTACAAAATTTTCTTAATTTTATTATAGATAGAAACCGATCTGGCTTACACCGATCTGAACTCAAATCATGTAAAATTTTATTAGTCGAACAGACTAAAATATTAAACTTCTTTATTTAATTTTTATTTTAATTCAACATCGAGGTCGCAATCATTTTTATTAATATGATCTTTCTAAAAATATTACGCTATTATCCCTAAGGTAATTAATTTTTATAATTATTATAAAAAAAAAAATTTTCTTAATTTAATAATCAATCCTTTATAAAAATTTCATTAATTAATGTTAAAATTATCTTTAAATTAAAGTTCATTTTATTTAATTATCCTCCCAATAAAATATAATCATTAAAATAAAATTTATTTCCTTAAATAAAAAAATTATATTAATTTAATAGGGTCTTCTCGTCCCATAATTTCTTTTAAGAATTTTAACTTAAAATTTAAATTTTAAATCTACAAATTAAAACAGCTTTAATCAATTCCTTCATTCCAGTTTTCATTTAAAAAACAATTGATTATGCTACCTTTGCACCGTCAATATACTGCGGCTATTTAAAAATCACTGAGCAGAAATAATTTTAAATTATTATCAAAAAACCATGTTTTTGTTAAACAAGTAAATTAATGAAAATTAATGTGTATATGCATTACAATATATTCAATACAATATTCTCTTAATTTGAACGAAAATTATAAATAACTTATGCGTAACATATATTTTTGGACTCCTAAATAAAAAATATATTATATTATTTGCAAAAAATAAGATGAAATATTTTTTATTCGAATAGTCTCAACTGCTCTTTTAGCTGAATGTTTAGAAGCAATGAAAAAAATCGAGGATCTACGAAAAATTTAAGTACATTTCTAAGATTTTTTTATATGATATAAAAAAAATATATGGTATATAAATTGATTTTTTAATTTTTTTATTAATTTTTAATTACACACACACACACACAAATAGATTCTTATTATTTAAAATAGTTTTTATTTTTGTTCTTTATTTACATATGCATACATATACAAAAAAATAAAAATAATATGATAGCCTTTTTGCTGACATTATCTCTCAATATTTGCATCCGTGTGCTCACGTATTAGTTTTTGTACCTACATGGACGCTACTACATATGCGATGTAAGAGAGACAAAGATGGAATGATGCTCTCTCCTTGTCAAGCAGTCAGCATGTTACCACAGAAATTTCCCCTGCTCCTTATGAATCTAGTGAGAATCTTATCGTCCAGATATTTCATAAAATAAGTGACATAACTTCGTGAATTTTTTTTTAATATATTCTTTATATAATAAAGCAGTCCTCTAAAAGGCCGGATTTTACATTTTCGCTCTTAAAAATTTATAATAAATAAAATACGGACTCGCGGCTAACCCAACCTTACCCGTTCCTAACTGTGCATTCCCCCAAGTTTATTAAAAATTTTTATTTTTATCTTTTTTTCATAAAATAGCTCTTTAGAGGACTACAAATGAGCTTACTGATTAAGAATATCCTAAATTTAATAAGATTCATTCAATATTTTCGCTAATATCTGGAAAATAAGAATCCGTAATTCCCGGCCGGCCGATAGGCGTCTCCACCATGTCGCCTGTCGACCCTTAAGGGGATGCCGGAGCGTTGGCCGAACTCCGACGGGTTAGCGCCCTCATTTGAGTGGAACTAAAATTGTCGATAATTACCGACAATTTTAATTCCGCTATTATCGATAATAATCCATATATGTCAAAAAGCCATTTTAGTGTGTTCAACATATTAAAATCAGACAACATAATATATTTTTACTGTCGAATCATCTCGCACACGCATCTAAGCGTGTCAATGACAATAAAACATACATATATAAATGTTGTCTCTTTATAACATAGTTGAACACAATTTCTATATTGCTCTTTTATATATTTTGATAATATATGCATATTTTCATGTATTTTTCAAAGGAAATATACAATCTACCATATATATATATATATATATATATATATATATGGTAAACGTCCGGCAATGGTCAATTATGTCCAAGAAATAGTGGTCTTATGAATAAAATATAAAAATTGCAGGGTTCAACCCAGAAAAAAATTTTTATATATAAATATATCTAACTAATTATATAATTATACATAATTATAAGTGAAATAAGTTCATTTTATATATAATTGAATTTATTTATATATAAATTATGAAGTTCATGTATAATCTCATGTCAAGTTATATATGAAACATTATATATATTTATATATGTGAATACTTATTTATTATTATATATATATATATATATAAAAGTAATCCATTATTTTTGCGTGAAATTCAAGACTTTATCTAACATATTTCGGATTGTCCGATTTGGGTCAAATATGCACCGTTTTGTTGTATAATTAGTTGCCATTTTGAAGGTAGCTTCATAATGCCTCTCTCGTAGAAGTCTTGGTCCTTATTGGCGAAAAACTCTAGTAATCGATTTTCACAATCCTCTCTTGATCCCAATTTTTTATCACTCAGGAAATTTTGCAATGCGAGAAAAAGGTGGTAATCGCTTGGTGCCAGGTCCGGACTATATGGTGGATGCATTAAAACTTCCCAACCAAGCTCCCTGAGTTTCTGGCGAGTCACTACAGACGTGTGTGGCCTGGCGTTGTCCTGATGGAACACAACACCTCTTCTGTTGGCCAATTCTGACCGTTTCTCATTAATCGCTAGCTTCAAACGATCCAGTTGTTGACAGTACAGATCTGAATTTAGTGTTTGGCCATACGGAAGCAACTCATAATAAATTATTCCTTTCCAGTCCCACCAAATACACAGTAGAACCTTCCTGGCCGTTAGTCCTGGTTTGGCCACCGTTTGAGCTGCTTCACCGCGCTTTGACCACGATCGTTTTCGTACAATATTGTTGTATGTGACCCATTTCTCATCCCCAGTAACCATCCGTTTAAGAAATGGGTCGATTTCATTTCGTTTGGCCAAGGCTTCGCAGATGAAAATTCGATCCCATCATGTTTTTTGGTGTTAATTGGTGTGGCACCCAAACATCGAGTTTCTTTTTGAATCCTGCTTTGCCCAAATGGTTTAAAACTGTTTTGTGGTCGATCTTCAGCTCCTGGGCGATGCTACGACTACTAACATGCCGGTCAACTTCGATCATTTTCATGATTTTATCGACATTTTCGACGACGGGCCTGCCTGTGCGAGGTGCATCTTTAACATCAAAAATGCCTCCACGGAATCGACGAAACCAAAATTGCGTGTAATTAGCTGTTACAGTATTGGCACCATAAACACCATTCACAATTACAGCCGCCTGGCTTGCATTTTCGCCTTTATCGAACAAAAACTGTAAAATGTACCGAATTTTTTCTTTGTTGACTTCCATTTTTAACACCCTGTAACTCAGAACTGAATGGACCAAACAAAAAACAGTAAAACAATGTTTTTTAGTGTTAAATGTTACCTTGACAACGAGCATAAATTTGAAATTGTTTGATCGATACTTTACGAGATATCGAACACTACAGCCATCTACTGAAAAAATAATGGATTACTTTTTCCCCAACCATATATATAAATTTATATATATATAAATTTATATAATTATATGTTTATAAAAAGCTTTTTTATCTAATTATATATAGACATATTTCATATATAATTTTGCAATTATATGTATAATTTTATATATTTCTATATAATTTTATATTGTTATATATAAAAATTGTTTCTAGGGAAAATAAGATATTTTATGGTGACCTTGACTTTGACGTAGGGGTCAAATTTAGAGGTCATTTCAAGATCAACTTTTATTAAACAAAACCCTCTATTTTTATTAGATATTCTTGTAGCTTATCTCGAGAATTTTCCAAAACACTAATAAAATATTTTTTGATGTACTTATTGAGTTATAAAGGTTTGAAGTGAACAATTCTTTTATAAAATTGACAATATCTTGTAAAACATTCAATTTTCGTTATACATTTATACTTTTTATGCACGGAATAATGAGACCAATCAATAGGTGCAAAGAAAACACAGTTGCAAAAAACGTATGTAATTTTCAAGAAACAACTGCCCAGCAAACAACATTATAATTGCTATATAACACGTAATTAACGTGCATGTAACATGTAACATACACGTTAGTTGTAATTTCCCACTTATGGATTCTATTATTTATTGTAATTATATCCTAGATAGAATAGTGACTTAGCAAAAGATTATCTTTCGGCATCCTACAATATCGATGCTATCTGGGATGTAATTACAATATATAAATAACATATGTCATATTACAAATGTTACATCTATGAATGAGAAATTACCGTATATGTTACATGTAACATGCACGTTATATAGTATTATATACATGTAACATAGCAGTTATATTTTGTGTTTGCTGGGTGCATTTTCTTTACACCAAATTAGTCTCATTATTCTGTGCATAAAAATAAAAAGTATGATAACGTAAAACTGAATATTTTACAAAGATATAATTTTATGTCAAACAATTGCTTTGAATCTTTATAATTCAAAAGGTACTTCATGAAAAATTGTTTTATTATAATGCTTTGGAAAGCTGTCGAGATAAGCTACAAAAATATCTAATAAAAAATAAAGGATGTCAATGTAAAAAATTAAGTTGACCTATAAATGATCTCAAAATTTGACACCTAGGTAAAAGTCAACATTTTTAGTATTTTTTCATAAGACCACTATTTTCTGATATAATTGGCCATTGCCAGACTTTTGAATCACCATGTACATATTATATATATGTTTATGCATGGATATTTGCATCTATATACATGTATATATATGTATATATTTCTTACATATATAAATGCATGCATACATATATACAAATACATATACACATACATGTATACACATACGTGTATGGTATAAGCATACGTGTATGGTACGTATATTGATATTACCTGTAATTTTCTATAAATTACAATGTATGCAGTACGCACAATTCGCTTTTCTCCCCTTATCAATAATTGAGAAAATAGCAAATATATTCAAACAACCAGCTGTATATTTTTATATAATATAACAGAATATTATATAATATACAAAACATTTTTATGCATATATAGAATGGAATGGGCCCCTCCATCGCCCATTCCCGTGAGAACGCAACCATAATATATGTATTTTTTTCGTCTCTCCAATTTTTGCAAATGAGATACATTTGTATTAGACACTTTTTTGCAACAATCCCAGCAAACACCGATATATAATTGTTACATTGCTATAATAAAACGGAATATAACACGCAATATAACGCAAATGTACTACGTTATATACACGTTAGGAGTAATTTCCTACTCATATAAATTACAGATATATAACGTTAATGTAACACATAAATTACATGTTATATAACTTTAAAAAGAATTATAAAATAATTCTATAACTGCAATATAAATTACAGAATTGTTATAAAGCTATTATGTATGTGTTATAAAGCTGTTATATTTATGTAATAAGACTTTTATGTTTACTTGTTACTAAATTGTTACATATTTAATTGAGAATAAAAATTTTAATTATTACATATTTATTACAAACGCGAATACTACAAATATCAAATTCTTTAATTAATTTCAAGCAAAATTAAATAAAATTTTATTTCTACTTATTTCTAGTTGTAGAAATTTCTACTTATAGTATATATATATATATATATATATATAATATGCCATCCGTGCTATCTCACACAATGTGAAATAACAATATTCTATTTTATAAGTAGAAATTTCTACAACTTATCTCGGCAGGTGTTGTTATGCAATAAAATAATTGTCTTTTATATTTTTTTATTTTGTCTAAAATATATTTTGTCAATTTTACAAAATACATTTGAGTATATGAAACGTATAAGATACTTTTATTTAATAAATTCGTATTACGCTTTACTTCAAGTTTTATTAGACATACATATCGTTGCAATTGTATTGATTATATACTCAAATATGTATATAATCATACATTGTATAAGATAAAAATAAGATATTTGTGTATACTCTAAAGTTAGTCATGAAACGAATATAAAGCAAAAACAAATCGATATATATGTAAAATAAAATACATGTCCGAAATAATCATAAACAAATATGGAATATATATATATATATATATATATATATATATATATAATATGCCATCCATGCTATCTGCTCACACAATGTGAAACAACAATATTCTATTTTATAAGTATAGATTTCTACAATTTATATTATATATAATTATTATTTTATTTTATTTTACTATTTATTATTTTATTTTAGTTTATTATTTATTATTTTATTTTATTTTATTATTTTATTATTTATTATTTTATTTTATTTTATTTATTATTTTATTATTTTATTATTTATTATTTTATTTTTTATTTATTTATTATTTATTATTTTTTATTATTATTTCTACATATATATATAAGTATGTAGATATAATATGCCAATATTATATATATACACATATATATATATACACATATATATATAATATTAGCGTATTATACCTACATACTTTAATTTTTAGAAAGCATATTTTCTCTCTCTCAAATCACTCGCATACAATTATGAACGAGCAAGAGAAAGAGAGAGAGAGAGAGAGAGAGAGAGTGTGTGTGTCAGAAGACAAGACAGCATGAAAGAAACGAAGATCCTAAAAAAATCATAAAAATGAAAAGGTCAGGCCATGTTCAAAAGAAGGTACTCAAAAATTTAAACGATCTAATAATAAATTATCACGAAAAGTAACTGATATGTTATTCAAGGTGCCAGTTCAAAGTGAACATACGTAAAGTGTATATTATCTAAATTTAGTGATAATATATTACCATGAAAAGTAACTGTGATATTTTATTCAAGGTGCAAGTTCACATTGAATATACATACATATAAGTAAAACTGATTACAATTTGATTCTAGAAAATAAGTGCGATATGTTATTCTTAGTGCACAAAATATAATAGTCGTTTATAGAGATTTGATTTGAAATTCATACTAGCCCGTACAATGAAAAATAATTGCTCGTAATTCCAGAGTACCAATTTGTTAATGACTCAGAAAAATAACATGGCGGCCTGCTCTCAAAAAACTTTCGATGGGTAGAATAAATAATTGAAATAAGAGTTGTGAAAATTGTATAAATTAAAAATCTCCAATCTTTCTTTAGTAAAACGGTAAGTAAAACGGTAGTAAACGGGTGTATATTAAGTAAAATTTAAGTAATATATATATATATATATATATATATTATAATATATACACATACCTATTGATTTATTTAGCAATCTGTCTATCTATCGAACTATCTATCATCTATCGATCAACCTATCTATCTATCTATCTATCTATTGATTTATCTGTCTCTTCTCTCTTTTCTACATTGCATTCTTTCATATATGTACACGTATATAATAATTTTTGAAAAATATTGTACATTACAAAAGTAAAAATAATTAAATTTATAATCTAATAATATATAAAAATCTTTTATGAATATAATAATTACAAAGTTTTAGTAGATAATTTTTTGTAATAAATAAATGATTTATTCTTATCTAAATACTGCTCTGTTTTGATAATAATAGCATTATTATGTATTCAATCTCTAAAATACTTTTATATAAATCATTACAAAGAATTATTTACTTTATAATCAATTATAATTATTATAGATAGGCCTGTTTATACACATACACAGACATATATATATATATATATATTGTGTGTAAGTGTTCTCCTCTACGAGGAGATTTGGGAATAACTGGGGGAGGAGGTTGTGGCTCTTTGATGCGTTAATATGGACGGTTTTAGGATACGGGGTGGAGATATGGGGATGGGAAGAGAGAGAGGGATTGGAAAGGATACAAGAAAGGTATCTGAGATGGATGTTAGGAGTGGACTGGGGAACGCCTGGATATATGGTAAGGGAGGAATTGCAAAGGGAAAAGATAAGGACAAGGATGGGTAGAAGAGCATGGGGGTATGAGAGAAGGTTAGAGGAGGGTAAGGGAGGATGGTTGGCGAGAATATGTTTGGGGGAGATTAAAGAAAGGGCAAAAAAAGGAGGGGAATTGTCAGGGTGGGAGAGAGAAAGAAGGGAATTTTTTGAGGGTAAGGGGATGGGATTAAGGGAAATAGAGGAAAGAAGGGAAAAGGGGGAGTTCAGATGGGAAGAAGTTGAGGAATGGGAAGGAAAGGAACAGAGGGAGGAGAGGGTAGGAAAAATGATAAAATCGGAATATAATAAGTGGTACAAACAGATTAAAGGGGAGGGGATTCCGGGTTATTTGAAGAAAGGGTGGGCGGAAGGTAGATGGAGGAGGATGGCAAGGTACAGACTGGGGAATGAAATGAAGGGAAATAGGTATTGGGAAAAGGAGGAGGATAGGAAGTGCAGGATATGTGGGAGAGGGTTAGAGACGTGGGAGCATGTGTGGGAGGAATGTATGGATTGGGGAAGGGAAGAGAGCTGGCAGGAAATGGTAAAGGAGATATTAGGAGAGGAGGGGGAAGGGGAAATATGGTTAAAGAGGTTAGAGGAAGCAAGAGGGAAAGGGAGGGAGAAGGAGAAGGAGGAAAAAGGAGGACAGGGGGATGAGAGAGGGTAGGAGATAAGGGGAGAGAGAGAGGGGGGGAGTGTGTGAGTGAGTGTGTGAGAGAGAGAGAGAGGGAGGGAGAGGAAAGGAGTGGAAGAATAACGGTAACCGGAAGCGGAGGTCCAACATAGGTTAAGTAGAATGTAAGATTGCGTAGGTTAAGATAATTTAGAATAAGAAAGGTTAGGGAAAAGCGGACGTGTGTGTGTGTGTAGGTAGGGCAGAAATGCGAGAAAAGATGAGAAAGGCGGCGAAGAGGAGAGGCGTGGCGAAAAATGTAATTAGATTAAGTTTTAGGTATAAGTTTAGGCTAAGGAAAAAGGGTGAAGGAAGGAATAAAGGTTTGGGAACGCTCCTTTAAAAAAAAAAGCGCCTTGTAATCCCCAATTGGGGCGGCAATAAATATATCTATCTATCTATCTATCTAATTTAGAGCGTGGGATTACCACCGTGCGAACTAGGGTTCAAAACCGAGAAAAACTTTTTTTTTTGTATAGTATATCAGACATGTTTTTTTTTATTATATACATTTATAATTATATATGATTATATATAATTATTAAATATAATTATTATATATAATTATTAAATATAATTATTATATATAATTATTATATATAATTATTATATATAATTATTATATATAATTATTATATATAATTATTATATATAATTATTATATATAATTATATATAATCATATATAATTATAAATGTATATATAATTATATATAAATAAAAAATTCTCCTGCAATCTTTCAAAGCGAAAGCGAAAGACACAGGAAAGAAAAAAAAGTAACATTGAATATGTGTGTGTGTGTGTGTGTGTGTGTGTGCGCGCGCGCCGTGCGGCAACACCTTATTTGCAAACAAATAACAATCAGCCGCGCGACAACAACGCATGAACTCGGGAGATGCGCAGTCCACTTTTTGTCGCCGAAGACAAAGGAACCAAAGATGCCGCGACGTAAGTATTTCACATAATCTCTCTCTCTCTCTCTCTCTCTCTCTCTCTCTCTCCCTTTTTTTATCTAATAATTTTTTTTCTAATTATTTTAGCAAGAAGTGAAGGATACGTCATCCCGAAGAGGAAGACAGCGGACGCGAAGATGGCGATGACGCCGCTGCCAGCGGACGCGAAGACGGTGACGGCGCCGCTGCCAGCGAACGCGAGGACGGCGACGGCACCGCTGCCAGCGGACGCGAAGACGGTGACGGCGCCGCTGCCAGCGGACGCGAGGACGGCGACGGCGCCGCTGCCAGCGGACGCAAGGACAGCGATGGCGCCGCTGCCAGCGGACGGCGACGGCGCCGCTGCCAGCGAATGCGAGGACGGCGACGGCGCCGCTGCCAGCAGATGCGAGGACGGCGACGACGCCGCTGCCAGCGGATGCGAGGACGGCGACGACGCCGCTGCCAGCGGACGCGAGGATGATGATGACTCCGCTGCCAGCGGACGCGAGAATAATGATGACCTCGCTGCCAGCGGACGCGAGGATGATGATGAGTATGTATATATCCGGTCTTTTATGTACACTCTGTGTATGTATATTTACACACACACACACACACACACACACACACACACACACACTTACACATCTCTGAACCTCACCGTCACTGTGCAGATGTTATTCGGAGACGACGATAAAGGACTCAGAAATCGAAGAAAACGGCAAATCGGCAACACCGAAGATCCGAAGAATTCGGAAAGTTAAAAGAAAAGAACGCTTTTCACCTCCGGAGATAAGCCAGGAGCCGAAAAAGTTGAAGACTAATGTAACGGACTCTGCCGTTATGCCAGAGCCTGAACCGAAGCCAAAGACGACACTTCCGCAAGGCCGCACTGAGCGGAAAGAAGTTAAAAAGAAAAAGCAACCGAAAAAGAAAGCAGCAACACGTCCTACTGCTCTAATCATTCGTCCAACCCAGAAGGAACAGTATGCTGAGATCCTCAAGAGGGTTAAGAAAGATGCTTCCGCAGATCGTATAAGCCAATGTGTGGATAAAATTAGAAGAACCAATACGGGGGATATGCTTCTTATCCTAGCGAGAAACCAAACAGGTGACTCGCAGGAGATGAGAAATACTATTTCTTCAGTCCTTGGAGAGGACGCTACGGTGGTCTGTAAGGTACCCGAACAGGATCTAGAGATCAAGGACCTTGATGAAACCACAACGGTGCCTGAAATCCTAGAAGCACTACAGAACATAGCTGGTGAAGGACACCATTACTCTGAAGACTGCATCAAGTCCCTCCGCAAAGCATACGGAGGGACACTTACGGCGTCAATTAAAATGGAAGCAGGATTGGCCAGAACCTTATCAGAACGGCGAAACATTAAAATAGGTTGGGTCAACTGTAGAATAAGAGCTACTCAAAGACCTATAAAATGCTTCAGGTGCTGGCACTTTGGTCATGTTGCAAGCAAATGCAGCAACAAAGACAGATCGAAGACTTGCGCCAAATGTGGAGAAATTGGCCACAAAGCCAAAGAATGCAGTAAGGAAGCCCGATGTGTTCTCTGTGTGGCTAATGGAAATACTGAAGACTGTGCTCACATTGCAGGATGTGGTAATTGCCCTGTATTTAAAAAAGCCCTCCAGGTGGTAAGGCGGCCCCAAAAATGATTAGAGCGCTGCAAATCAATCTCAATCACTGTGAGATTGCCCAAGACCTACTTATGCAAACTGCACGAGAGCTAAAGTTAGATATAGTTCTAATCTCAGAACCCTATAAGCAGCTCAGTAGCCTAAACTGGATCACCGATGTGCATGAAAAAGCTACCATCTGGGCATGTGGCACGACACCTCTCCAGGGTAGCCAAAGAAAGGGCTCCGGATTTATAAGAGCCAAATTCGAGGGCATACAATTTTACAGTTGTTATGCACCACCTAGCCTAACACAGGAAGAGTTTGCTGAATTCCTGAACCAATTAGTGGAAGATGCCCGAATGTACTCTCCTGTAGCCATTGCTGGAGATTTTAACGCATGGGCTGTAGACTGGGGTAGTAAAGCGACCAATACGAGAGGCTGCCTGCTTTTGGAGGCGATGTCGCTACTGGACGTCGTCTTACTCAATACAGGTGATAAGCCCACGTTCATAAGAGGCGAGGCGAGTTCAATTGTTGATCTGACTTTTGTTAGCAGTACACTGGCAAGAGGAAGTAACAGTTGGGGGGTCTCCGATATTTACACCGCTAGCGACCACTGTGCCATATACTGGGAGGTATCACCTAATAAATTGTATGCAAATAGAGTACAAGTACCATGTACAAGAGCTAATCCAGTGGGCTGGAGAACTAGCACGTATGATCCCGGCCTGTTCAAGATAGCACTTGAAGATCGACCGTTGCTGGGCAAAAGCGCAAGTGAAAAAGCAACTGAAATCACATTGAGACTGACTAAGGCCTGCGATGCAACAATGCCACGGCGACACAGTAACAAGCGATTTCTACCGGTGTACTGGTGGAATAAAAACATCTCTGAGCTGAGGATAAAATGTGTAAAGGCTCGCAGAACGGCTCAACGGGCTCGGAAAACGCCACTATTTGAGCAGCTTTACAACCAGTATAAAGAAGCACGGTTAAAATTAAATAAAGCCATTAAAGAGAGCAAGAGAAACACATGGACCATGCTATTGGAAGAGGTTGAGAAGGACCCATGGGGCAGGCCATACCAGATTGTCGTTAAGCAACTGAGACAAGAAAAATCAACGCCCACCTGTCCTATTCTACTGCGAAAAATTGTAAGTGTTTTATTCCCGACGCAACCAAAATCCTCCTTCCAACTTGGGGTTGAGGAATCAGAAGAGATCCCACCTATAACGGAGAAGGAACTAATGCTAGCGTGCGGTAGGTTTAGAAATAACAAAGCTCCAGGACCAGATGGGATTCCCAACGTAGCCCTCAAACAAGCTGTTACGGCAACACCAGGAGTTTTCTTGGAGACCTACAATGCCTGCTTACTGGAACGCACCTTCCCCACTTTGTGGAAACGACAGAGGCTAGTACTCCTCCCTAAAGGAAAGAAGCCACTAGACGAGCCATCATCATACCGACCACTCTGTATGCTGGATACTGCGGGGAAGATCCTGGAACGCATTATCCACAACAGGATCGAAGAAACGGTCGAACCCCAACTAGCCGACTCACAGTTTGGCTTCAGAAAAGGCCGGTCTACGCTAGATGCCATAGAGCAAGTAGTCAGCACGGCAAAACAAACAGTGTCTGGGAAAAGATGGAAGGGGGGCTCCATAAAATATTGCTTGGTTGCCACGTTAGACATTAAAAACGCCTTTAACTCAGCGAAATGGGAAATTATCATAGAAGCTCTTAATTCACTGAAAGTACCTTTATACCTACGAAAAATAGTCGCTAGTTACTTCTCTGACAGGGTTCTGACATACACCACGCAAACCGGGCGAGAGGAGTATAAGGTTACTGGTGGCGTCCCGCAAGGGTCAGTACTAGGGCCACTTTTATGGAACGTCATGTACGAAAGTCGGAAAAATGCAATACAGACTTTGAAGTAATAGATTCGAATAAGTCCTTGGCATCGAAACTGTGGAATTTTGCAATGCGTTCATTAAATAACAGAGAATGCGGTGCTTTAGAAGCTGCGGATACACTATTAGGGAATCCCTTGTACGGTACGGATAATGATACCGTGGTCAAATGGATCGATGTTAATGAGGTGAGAAATAGAAAAGTTAAAACATTTAATGAAATTTAAGCTCTCGATGAAAATTCTACGAATATTTACTGTTCGTCACTCATCGATGATTACTATCCAAATAGACCTCAGGAATTAGAATCATTGAAATTGTACGATTTTGCCAGATTCTGGGAAATTACGAAACAGATGCCAAATAATGACGAAGTCAAGTGTTACAAACTGGCATCGGGTTTATTTTTAAAAAAACGAAAAAAGGGTTATTTAATTAACCATTATCGATTTAATATAAAAACTGAGCCCGAAAAATACTTTTCCTCGCTGCTTCTTCTGTTCAAATCATGGAGAGATTTGAGTGAACTCAAAGGTACATTCGAGACTTACACGGATGCCTTTAAGAATTCAGAGTCTGTTTTAACGAAGGCAATGAAATATCACGAAAGGCTCGAAGAAATACAGAAAGCTTTTGAGAACGTTGCTGAATTAATCGAGAAGCGCGAAAATGATCTGAAAACAGCAGACAAATCCGATGACGATGAACTGGATTGTAATCCGATAGAAGCTGACGACGCGATGAAAGATCTGGAAGATTTTGGTAAGATTGACGATCCGATTGATTTATCGCAAATGATGTCGCAATTGAACGAAGACCAGAAAAGAGTCTTTGATGGAGTATGCCAAGTTTTACAAGATAAGAATCAGATTCTGCGACTGTATGTAAGTGGCGAGGGTGGTACAGGGAAAAGTTTTCTAATTGAAACGATTAAACATTGGATCAGAATAAATTTGGAAAAAACGACTGCCATATCTGCTCCCATGGGTATCGCAGCATTCAATATCGATGGCTTGACAATCCATAGAATGTTTCAACTACCCGTTAGTCATGAATCTACACCAAAATATACGCAATTGTCAGACATGGTCTTGAAAACTTTGAGAGACAAATTAAAGAATGTCGAATTAATTATAATCGATGAAGTATCCATGATTTCAAATGTGACACTTATGTTTATCAATCTACGATTATGTGAAATCTTTGATACGACAGATACAGATGATGGTTTCTTTAGCAGAAAACACATTCTCCTGTTTGGGGACTTGTTGCAGCTTCCTCCTGTAAAAGGACAATTTTCGTTTGTTAAAATGTCTCGATCAGAGATTCAGAAGTATTTAGGTACCATGGGTGGATGTGATTTGTGGAGATTGTTCGAGTACGACGAACTTTTGATTAATATGCGACAAAGATGCGACAATACATATCGTGATATACTTTCTAGAATACGAATAGGTTTAGTAACGGATTCTGACATCAATGTTCTTCAGTCTAGAAAAATCAATTTTAAAGAAAGTAGTTGCGACGAAAGATTGAATGAACTTTGCACTTATATGAATCAATTACCGATTGATACAATTTGTTTATTGCCCACGTGTTATTTGTGCAAGGTTTTGAACACAGCAATGCTCGATAAAATCGACAGCGATGAAATTCTACTGATAGCAGAAGATGATGTCAACTGTGCTCCAGCAATGAAAAAAAAGGTGCATAAAATTTTAGAAGACAAAGATGATAAAGTGTCTGAAACAGCTGGCATTGAAAGAGTAATAGCGATTAAAATTGGCACTAAAGTGATGATTCGACGAAACATTGACGTAACTTTGTGACTTGTCAATAGAACGATAGGCAATGTAGTTGCAGTTAATCGCTCTGCTGACGGCAATCGTATTGATTCCATCAAAATAGTTATTTCGGATAACAAAGAAATCGCAATAACAAAAGTAGATATTAAATTTGAAGTATACCACAAATTAGTGGTACATCGGAAACAATTTTCATTGTCTCTCAGTTATGGAATAACTATACACAAAAGTCAAAGAATTACATGTAACAATGCAATGATGGATTTAGGAACGACTGTATTCAGTGATGGTCAAGCCTATGTAGGTTTGTCACGAGTAAGTAAATTGGAAGGCCTACATTTGATAAATTTCAATCCAGCATCAGTTAAAGCAAACTCGAGAGCCATTGTAGAATATAATCGACTGAGATCTATATTCAAATCTGAACTGCCACAAATCAATCCGTCCGAGAAAAAGGTTGTGAAAATGTACGATCGTCGATGGGCTATCCCTAATATCATTGATGATGTGCAGAATTATGATTGTGAGGAACCAGAAAGTATAGTTACGTGGAAAATATATGGCCTTTGCAATAACGATGCTGTTTCGTGTTACGCTAATGTAATATTACAATGTGCGTTTCATTGCGTACGTATTAGGCAACAAATACTGAAAAATAAAGCATCGAATGCATTGACTGATGCTATCTGCGCGTATGGTGAACGTAAATATTACAACAAGATGTTTCGGAATTTTTTACGGCTCTAATGTCGACGTATTCCGACATCAATGATGTATTAGAACTCGAATTAAAGCACGTAACATGTTGCTCGAATGTCAAATGTAATTACAATGTAACTAAGCTGGAAAGCAGTAGTTTGTTACCTATACATTCGACATTAAAAAGGAAAAAAGGTGTCACTCTACAAAGTTTGATTAATGTAGAATTTTTTGTAACGAATGTAAGGATGCCGTGTTGAAAAAGAAAACCGTAATCGAATCAACTTTATCCGTCGTAGTAATACAGCTCAATTTATATACTTTTGTAAACGGTGCTTCTAAAAAAATTATCAACAATTGGATTAACGCCGTGCCGACGAGTAATATCACAATTAATGAAAAAAAGTACAAGGTAATAAGCGCTATATTGCGGGGTATATAATGAGGACCGATGCCACTGCCTAATGATTATATCTTGAATTTCCGCTATTGCAGCGTACGACCAAGCATTCGTGGGCCATTAAGACCGCGACTCAACTGGAGAAGCCGCGATATGTAATTTTTGCTCTGCAGACAGGGCGTAAAAATGTCATGTCCGAGGATACGAGTCGATTCGACAACTGTAAATTAACCAACGTGAAACTCTATCTGAACTCGGAATGTTATCCGTACGACGATATGAATCTGGATTTCGATAGAAACAGATGGTCGATTTTGTATGACACGTATGCGCGTTTCTGCAAAAATTATTACGGATACGAGTATCTCGAGCCGAGCCTCACCATCACACGGTTTTTACAAAACGGTCCGTTTGTGATTATCGATTGTTCTCGACAAAACGAATCGGTCAAGAGCGCAACGGTGGATGTGAGATTGGAATTTGAGTGTAAGGAGAATATACCTAATAATACCACTGCGTACTGCCTCATCATGCACGATCGCGTGATTTAGTACAACCCGTTGACCAACGTTGTGCGCAAAATCACCTAAAAAATGTTTACACAAATACGCGTGTGAAAGAGGGGAGGATGATACATAATCATGATGATGCGAGATGTCTGATGTTAGTGAAGTAATACCTCTCGACTGACTCACATCGAAGAGATCATGTCCGCACCAACGTTTGTCGACCTGCAAGGATTTATCCTAAACAAACGATTTATCGTGAAGAAAGCGGCAATCCTGAGAAGAGGATATATCATGTCACACTATTTCTTCGCATGCCCTGTGCCGTGGAGCGTGCTTATAAAGTCGGAAAGGCGCCAGGCCTCATGGATAACTCAGCATCATCACAGCTTGCAATGGGAGGATGGAAATGTTCCATACTGCATGGCTCAGCGCTTGATCACGGCAGCTATCAATGGCATAAATGAACAAGACGAGGAGGAAGAAGAAAAGTCCTCTCTCGTGTATGTAAAAGGACACGAAAAGCGAGAGTGGCTTGCCGAAATAGTGGACGATGCGTGCAGCGGTTTCATGATTGAGACCTTGGATGCCATATATGAAGATGTGCCTGCATTAAATAAATTAGATCCCACATATACTCTACGATGTAATAAACATGTAAAAAATTGCGCGTTACAAAATGTATTTAAATTATTCAATTGGTGGTCGGCTAATCGCGACGATCATCCGTTTTTTGAATAAACATATTATTTACATACTATTCTCTTTATTATTTTTCCTAACCAAATATTTCTAAGAATTACTTTTACCCCCACTACTTTTAAAAATTTCTCACGCAATCGTATTTCTAAGAATTTCTTTTACCCCCACTACTTTTAATAATTTGTCTTTCCCTCCAGATATATTTCTAAGAATCCCCCTCTCCTAATATTTTAAATATTTCTCTTTGTTCTTTCCCTCCAGATATATTTCTAAGAATCCCCTTCTCCTAATATTTTAAAAATGACCGTTACTCGATTATTAATACCTTATTATACAATCAGTCTTTCGTCGACCGTTCTAACTGACGGTTCACTTTTTAATACCCTCGGTTCAAAGAAGCAGCAGCAGCATGAATTACTACATGCCGAGACATGAAGAAACGTGCGAGAAGAAATGCGACGAGTAAGTATAACTTTTTTTGTATCTTTTATATTTTTAATTTTATTTTATATATATTTTTTTTTTTATATTCTATATTTTTTTATGAGTTATAATTTCTTTTTTCCTAATTTACAGCGTTTCGCTGGAGCCTCGTGCAGTTCGCATACTTGGAAGACGATACGCATTGACGGCAACGGAATTCAAATTCCTCGAAATCGGCATCAGAGTGGATCCGCCGAGTTACGTGGAGATCGCCATAGGAGATCATCGGGGAAAACAGCTATTACTATCTCTCGAAACGTGGAAAGGACTCTACGAGCAACGCCACGCTATTCACAATTACCTGAACAATGACTCCTCCTCCTCCAACAACGATGTGTATAATTGCATAAGTGTCGGGCCGCTAACAGTGCGATTTCACAAGATAAACGGCACCAAGCTCATAAGTCTCGAATCAGCGCATGTGCGCATGATGATGGTCGAATCGACGTTACATCGTATGTTCGAGCTCGATTCATGTATCGAAATAATGTTCGATCGTTTGACGAGGCTCGTCGCAACGGTTGATATCAAATATACTCAATTCTCCAATATTGCATCCACTGTAACGAATGCGAGAGAATTGTCGAATGCGATACGCGCTAGCAATGTCTTCAACATGCACCAACTTGTCGATTGCGAGCTGGTGGCTTTAGTTTTTAATATGTAATAAAACTACATAATTATGTATTAATTATAAGACGAATAAATACTTATATGTATATATTATGGTGTACTTTATTTGCGCGCCACCCGTTACATACTTTGCGAGATATAATTATTGTGTCAAGGACAATGCATTCAGCGAGAAAAAAATCGATATTTTTATCTTACGAGATAAGACCATCCATGCTGCGGCAGAATCGATAATATTATCTTACGAGGCGCACGCGACATTAAGAGAGAAAGAAAACGGGCCTGCGGCGAGAGAGATGCGGCGGCTCGGGCCTGCGGCGAGAGAGATGCGGCGGCTCGGGCCTGCGGCGAGAGAGATTCGGCGGCTCGGGCCTGCGGCGAGAGAGATCCAAGCCTGGATTTTGCGGCAAGAGAGGCGACGGCGAGAGATGCGACGGTGAACGAGAGAGATCCAAGCCTGGATTTTGCGAGAGAGATGTTGCGGCGAGGGATGTGAAGGAGAGGAGGAAAAACATTTTTTTTATTTTAATAAAATATATATATTTTATTCATTACTTTTTACATTAGTTTTTACATATTTTTCTATAAGGAAAGAAGAAGGGAAACATTTTTTTAATTAATAAACATTTTATTATATTAATTTTTTTTATTTAATATATTACCGCCGGCATTAGCATTACCCGAGGTGTACCGCGTGGAGGTTGCCGGTCGGATTTACACCTCATATGTATGTGTATGTACGTGTGTGTGCGTGTGTGTACTTGTACATGTGTTGCAGTAGAGATGAGGACCCCGCGTTCGTCACTTCCGCAGTATTTAATGACTCCAAACCCTCTCTACTGTGTGTGTAAATAAAAAATAAAAAATAATATATGTAAAATATAAAAAAATATAAAATATAAAATATAAAAATATAAAAATATAAAAATATAAAATATAAAAATATAAAATATAAAATATAAAAAATATAAAATATAAAAAATATAAAATATAAAATATAAAAAATATAAAATATAAAATATAAAAAATATATGGTGACGGCGAGTGAGCAGCGAAAGAGAGAGATGTGGCGGCGGCTCGAGGTAGTGGCATCTACACATAGAAATATAAAAATAATTTAATATTTTATAGATTTGCTTCAATATTTTTTTGGTATTTTAATATACTTACAGCCCTGACGGGACAGTGAGAGAGAGGGGGGGTCGCATTACCCATCGCTGTCATCGGACTCGACATCTGTGCATAAAAATATAATAATTTAATATTTTATATATTTTGACATATTATATATATACTCACGTCCTTGACATGTGGGACAAGCGTTGGCCAGGTAGAATATGTATAATCTTTCCCGGCACTCTTCGCAACGCAGTTCGGGTACATTTATGTACCGCGATGTTGTGTGTCCCTCGAGGGTTGTGATGCTTATGAATCTGCTCCTGTTTCTCATGAAACAGCGAAAGCAGATCCTAAACGACCCCCATGGTATGGCGAACGCCATGACATACGACGCCACAGTGCATACCCTCGCTGTCTCGTCGAGGGATGCAGTGGCGCGTATGCCATACATCCAGGGACCTCACCGACTCCCGGACAGCGTTGTCAGTATCGTACCCGTCGTCATTGTCATCTTCATCTTCATCGTCATCGTCATCGTCATCGTCATCGTCATCGTCATCGTCATTGTCATCGCCGTCTTCTTCAATGGGCACGATATCAACATCCATATCCTCAATGTCGTCCAGGACGTTGTTCACCTCCCTGTCGTACACAGGGTCGTACACCGCACCATCACTGTCACTGTCGTCGTCGGAGATGGTTATGATCTCCATCTCGTCATCCGGGACGACGACCACCTCCACCTCGTCATCAGGGATGACCACCACCTCCATCTCTTCATTGTCGGAGATCACTACTTCCATGTCTTTCTCCATTTTTGCAAAAACAATTGATTCTCGAGTCACTTATTGCGCTGAAATGTCACCGTACTATGACCCGGCAGTGACATCGGTCCTCATTATATATCCCGGTTATCCCTTTGTTCATGCAATGATGCAATTATCTCCGAAAGATGATCTCCGACGAAACAAAAAATAGCGGCTGCTCAGTAGTTGTCTATCGACATGTTTACACCTTCCGCGAAGACATATCTACTCTCTCTCTCAGAACACGTTGATATCACATATGTTGTACACCTATTTTATCACAGAAAAGATAAATAGGCTGCCGACAAAAAATCTGGCGATGATGATGATGATGATGACGATGACGATGGTTCTCTCCTATCTGACTCCTCCTCCTCCTCCTCCTCCTCCTCCATTTCTTGGTCAGAATCATTTTCGGATGATTGTGTTTTGCATGACACCGATGGTGAAGGCATGTCCATGTAGCCAAATTCATAGTTGTCCACAGTGAAATAATCGACACAATTTTTGTATCGACGTTGATAACATGCGACTCGCTTGTGTCGCTTAGACGTTCTGGTGCATTTAGATAAATCACCAGCCACTCTTACAATGTCTTCATGCGTTTCCAGGAACTGGGCTACACGTCTTGTATGCAGTTTTCGCACACCAAGTTCGCGATTTCGTACATATTGTACAATTGAAGTCACCGCTTCACGTTTATTACAAAACGGGTTATCTTTTTTTTCATTGTGACAGCATACCTCGAGATGTCTATACCATCTCTCGACAGTCTTATAACACCACTTTTCATAACATTCTGCATGATTTTGCGGTGCGCTCTCCATTTTTCAATGTCTATCACTTATTCGCACTTTTAACCTCAGCCTATTTTCGCTGACATTCGCTGCAATCCCTGATCATCGGTGCAGGACCGTCAATATGCGTTCGCATCCACGGCCGATTGTAGTGTTCGAGGCAGCGACGATATGTCTGAACCTCCGGATCCGTCTTGATATGCTCCGGCAGTTTTTCCCACAAATGCTCTACGAAATATCCACACTTTTGCAGTAAAACAATCTTCGGAATATATTGCAACTGTTCGGCACTTAAACTGAGAATGTCGGAAGCACTTGATAGTATTACAAACATTCTGAATGAAGCGTGCGCTCGCCAGTGGTACTATGGCCCGGCAGCTGCATCGGTCCTCATTATATATCCCGATCATCCCTTTGTTCGTGGGGATGATGATGCAATTGTTAATTCGCGAGAAATATTTGTGTGATATCTTCGGAGAAAATTTAGATATCGCTGATAATTCTTAGAAATACATAGATAAGGCCGCCCGTTACCTTTCATTTCACCCCGTCGGATCGACACGCCGGATCGGATTAACATGTCGCAACCTGTACGGATCAACCCGCTTGATTGTCGGCGAACCTTTTGTTCTTAGTAATTCGCAGAATTATCTTATCAAACTTAGATATCCGATTGTCGGCGCTCGATCCAAGCTTGGATTCTGAAACGGCGGCAGCCATTCGCAGAATTTTTATCTTATCAAATTTAGATGAAGAAACGCAACCCCCTTGATTGTCGGCGCTCGGCTTGGATTTGGATACGGCGGCAGCCATTCGCAGAATTTTTATCTTGGATTTTCGGAGAAAATTTATGAAAACTTTGATACCTTACAAAGACGCCGCTTATCTTTGATACCTTACAAAGATGCCGCTTATCTTATCTTCGGAGAAAATTTATGAAAACTTTGATACCGCTCAAAGACGCCGCTTATCTTATCTTATCTTTGTTTATGAACATATCAGGTAACATGATCCCCTTATCTTATCTTGTTTATAAATATATCAGGTAACATGATCCTCTTATCAGGTTATCTGATATGTTTATAAACAAAGATAAGCTTATCTACTGATAAGACCCCCTCCTCCCGCGTGACGTCACCCCCCTCGCCCCCGATTCCCCCCCGCCCCTCACCCCCCCTCATTGCCCACGGGTTAGAACCCCCATAGTATCCCTACTCAGGTAGTCGACCCTCGTTTCTCGAAAATATTTGTTGAAAGGCCTTTATTACGCAGGTAGCTGTTTTGTCACGTAAAGGTTCTACCCAAACAAATTTACTAAGCACATCGATAACCGTTAATAGATAAGAATAGCCGTCATTATAGGATCGATTAAATCGGCTTCCCATAAATCATCGATATTTGTTACGTTATAATGTAAACGAGGAAATTTTCGTCGTACCGGCCGATGCAGCGTGTATGCATCCTGTGATTTAAGCCACTCGACGACTTTGTTACGCGTAAAATTCGGTTTAACGGCTCGCGATAAATTGTCCACCGCAGAGTAGCCTGCATAATGCGAGGGGTCGTAATACAATTTTTCAAATTCCATCAATTGAGATTTATCCAATCGAGTAAACCTCTTCTTCTCTTTGACGGAGAAACTACGTTATATGGTAATGTTCTATCGTCGTCACCGTCGTCGTCACCTTCTTCGTCGGCGGATATAAATTGCGTATCTCCTTCGGTTTCACTCGCTTCGTCTAACCTGTGACTGTGCGATTTTGAACGTGTGATCGGAGTGGAGGATCCGCGAGGTAACGCGGTAGTAATATAGCGAGATCGCGCGCCTACTTTTAATAACTTTTGATTTCCTATGAGACGCGGTCACGTAGTAATCGAGCAAACTGATTTCTTCCGGTTGCTTCTACCGTTTTTCTCTCGCGTACCGCATCGTTTATAAGTTCCGCGATATTCGAACCCTCCACAACGTCGCCGTCTATAGTTACGAGCCCTTGTCTATTCCAGTTAATCTTAGATGACGGAGTAAGGAGCAGTTGCTTCATTATCAAGCGTGCTTTACTACGATAACTTTTCGGAACACTATTAAGTATTTTTTGTATCATTTCCGCTGATTGAGCGCGTTTTTTCTCGAAACTACTACTACTAGCGGCGCTAATGTTACCGTCGCTGGTAATTAAAGTTTGCGTTTCCATAAGTTCATCGTCATCATCGAAGTTATCATCCTCTTGCTCTTTCGTGTCTTCGTCCTGTTCTCCATCGCGTTCATCGCTGACGTGCACGTTTTTGCGTAAATGTTTTCTCGCAGCACGAATAAATTGAAGATAACGCTGAAGTACCTCCTTATACATTTTCCATCTTTCGTGGTGTGAGATTCAGAATACGCCACATCTTTGCATCGAGCCGTGACAAAGGAGTTCCCGGGGTCCGTACGGAATTATTAGTATCATTTTCCACATTCGATATCTCGGTAATTTTATTCGATGAATTATCGGCCGACGCGTTAGAGGAAATTTCCGGTTGTCGCTGCAGTCTTTCGAGATTTTCCGACGAAATTAAAATCATTTTTTTTGCTCTTTCCATTATTGAATTGTAAATATTTTATCTTTTTCACATTTGACGCAACAAATATACACAGAATAGCGTCCCTTTTTTAATCTCCAATGATCCGGGATAATATAGCTCCGAGTATAGGAGCAATAAGATAGGGTAAGAATCCGCCGCGTTGCACCAATAGTTTTCTCTTAACTTTCAAATTATCTTTTTTCGCAGCAATACGACGTAGGATCGATTTATGTCTAGCAAGGCGATTCTTTTCACTACTCGCAAGCGGTACGTTACCTTTAAGAGTATTGAAAACGCACTTGAATACACTTAATGAGATTATTATCGACGGAACGTAAAAACGCTGTTCTTTGATTTTTTTTCAGATAACATAAAGTTTTCAAAAGATTCGTGTTTCTTTCGCCGATAGATCGTCTAGCGATTTTTACCGCTCCGTCGGATGAATTCTTCGACGACGACGATGATGCCGGTTGCGATTTATTTTCTTTTTTTACCATCGCAGTGTAATTGCACGAGTGACAAGTCGTGTGTGAATACGAGTCTTTTATACGCCTCCGCCTCTTTTGATCGATCTACGTGGAATGTACGCGTAATGCAGCTTATCGTTGGGAAAGATACACGTCCGAAATCGATATTCATCTGGAGTCGATTGTTTTAAATCGAGCAATAAATACCCGTGAGGCTTCGAGGTAGCGTCGTAGTACGCTTCTTCCATAAATTTAGGATTGTCCGGATATACTTGACGCGCTAAATGCCGAATTTGCGCGCGATTGCGTGGATTTTTGAAAACTACTATGTAAATGTCGCGTTGTCCGCGTCCCTGATGGAAGAGATTTTGCAAAATGAGAATAACACTGAGATTCTTATGATGGCTTCCTTTAGTAAACAGATCTACGATAACATCGCACGATGACGACTCTCTCATAAGATCGTCGATTATCACTAATTTCGGGGTGAGTGGATCGTAAGAATAATCTTCCGGGCGCGGTAAACCCTCGTGAAATTCGATTATATTTTTCTTCGAGTTTATCGGAACGCTATTTGCATATACGTTCTTTTTTCTTACGCTACTCTTCTCTTCTCTTTCATTTTCATCGCATTGCAGGCGTTGATAGGCATCTTGCCACTCGGCGTAATAAAATAAAATTCTCTCGAATCGAGTATCGGACACGTCGGACAAATAACGAAGAAATGTTTTCACGAAAATCGTTTTTCCACATCCCGTAGGCCCGCAGACGATCGACGTCCAAGGATGTTTCCAGCGTACATCCATTTCCCCAAAATGAACGCGATATTCACCTACGTACAATCTCGTAAATGAAAGAAAGTCTAATCCGACGCGTTCTTAAAAACAAAAAATTAGCGTAAAGAGCGTCCGTGTATTTAAATTTTAATATTACTCATAGTATGAAATGAGTTACGGCGGAAAAAGCTTATTCGCGCACCGGGGGCCAACCCGCGGCGGTCGCATGCTCGTGCTAGCGTACAGCGAATAGCGCCGATCAGCTGACGAGCGCCGATCAGCTGATGAGCGCCTGGTTAGCTCGCAACTACCGATCAGCTGATGAGCGCCTGGTTAGCGCATCGCTACCGATCAGCTGACGAGCGCTACGTTGCGCTGCCCACAATCAGCTTTTAATCAAATGTTCTCGTTGGTGTGTATGTCTTGCGATAGCGGACGTATGTGAGTTCGGCATGAATATATTTGAATATATAAAAATTGTACGTAACAAGAATTTTTAAAAATTATGTCATTTCATATAGAAACGTATAATAATTAAGGGAAACTAAGACAATTCCACGTATTCAAACGATGGATGGCCAAGAGTTTTCCACCTTTAAAATCATCATTGGAAATAATCCGCATTAACATCTGAAATGATCCAAGAACAATATAGAGATGTATTCAGCCTCAAAATCATACACGCTACACATCATCAAAAGTTGTAATTGTTCGCATCACCCAAATTATTTTATATATGATTATAATAAACAGTAAGAATTGCAATCGTTAGCATTGTCGAAATGTTTTTTAATTTTATAATTGACTAATATTATATGATTTCACTGAAGAAGACTGCGTACAATCGAAACGTTTGTGATTTAATGTATTATTATGTTTTGATGGTTTTTAAAATAAAAATTTATAATTTTCATTAACATCCGAATAATTTTATGCTCTTTAGTTGGCCTGTACTGACATTAATTTTACAATTTTATTTCAATATATAAGAGCGTTATAATTTTTACTCATTTATTATGTAAATATCATTGTTATCTGTTTGTCGTTTAAAAATTTTTTAAATTCTTTGGAATTTACTCCGGGGTATTGATCAGTTAGAAGCATGTATATGTTCTCCGTCTCTGTTATGTTGCTTGTTAGTTTTAAAAGTCACTTGCACTTTGAGTTCTTGAAGTCACAATGAAAACGTATCTTGTAAAGTGATCCACTAATAAGTGTAGGTATTTTTTTGTAGATCTAGAGCCTCCAAAGCCTCCAATCGTATCTATAGAGACTATTTCAAATGGTTTTGTAGCTGGGCCTAAGTGGGATATTAAATCAATTTTGTCCTGTCTTCTTGTTTTGTTTTTTGTGCAGATCTCGCAATTTTTACAGCTTTTTTAAAATGTTTTTTGTTAAGTTTTTCGCTGTGTATGTTGGACTAATTTTCTTTAGCATTTGGTTGATACCAATATGGCCTAAATTGTGGTGTACTTTTTTTATTAGTTTTAAACTGAATTCTTCTGATAAAATAATCTTCTTTTTTTTCCTAACTTTCTTAAAGTACACTTTATTTTTCTTTGTCAGTTCATTCTTTTTATTTTGGATATCTTCATTTGAATTTTGATCTGTCAGAATTTCCTCTATTTTTATTAAATTGACAATTTTAAACTGTTGTGACCGTACGATCCCTTATTTTGGTTGGGACCCAATTTGCAACGGCCTCAGGCTGCTCGCTTTCGCCATATACGTGGTCGCCAGTTGTTTTACCATCCAAACAACAAGGTTCATTTACAGCTGCTGGTCCAGGTCAGGAAGTGCCCTTTGATCGTCTCTGTCGTAATCGCGCATCTGGTCTGGTGCGCTGACGCAATCGTCGTCGGTTTGCTTTGATGAACAAAAGGATTCAAGATGGCCGCCAAGGTTGCCTTTGATACGCCGACTAACCCAACTTTGTCGAGGCAGTGATTCCTTTATCTGGATCTCCTATGCTGTGATTTTAATGTCTATTTCTTTTTCAGTCTTAGCGGGATTCGGGATACTTCCGTGCTATCGCCGTAGACTGTGGGACTACGCTGGACTGATTCGTCGCTGGAAGGACGAGGACGGGTAAGTGACTTCACACGTTTAATTTAACCTTGATAAGTATAAATATTTATTTTCTTTTCAGGTCACGCACTGAGTCACAATTTAGTCCCGTTAACATTATACTTTTCGGTCGATTGCTCGTTACCGTAATTTTGTTTTGCCGATCTCGTTACACTTTTTATCGCCGCGTATCGCGTACAGTGGTTTAGAGTAGTCGACGTATTACTACCGCTATTGTTGCCGAAGTGTCTTGTCCGCGTTATTCAAGAATGCTTTTCCTGAAAGTCCTCTTTGTGAATTCTAGGTGGAGATAGAACTCCCGGGCTCTCTCGACGTCGGCTTATATAGCCGCCGAGACGCTCGCCCCGCTCTTGGCCCACCGGCCAATTGCGTTTCGCCGCCCCACCAGTGGTCCGCTGACCATTCAGGATTTCGCGCGCTCGCGGTATGCTAAGCTTGACTCACTGAGAGTTCTTGTTTTTTGGTTTTTCTTATCTTAAATAACTTTATATTATAAATATACTTTGTACATATCCTTGCTACCTATTTTAACCTATTTATTGTTATTTTTGAGTATTTTATTTATTTTGTAATTTTTATTTGTGTTTTAATGAATAATATTCTAATCGTTTAATATATGTAAATATCTGTTAGTTTCGCGAGAAATAATAAATAACATTATTCTTTGCTAAGACTATATGACATTAAACAAAACTGATATTTAAGCTTAAATTAACTTGTGATATTATATTCATATCTTAACTTAGCGGAATACAAATATTTTGACAAAGTGATATTTCGCATTGTAACTAAAACGTAGTTCGTTGATTTATTAGATATTTTACTAGTAGCTATTTATGCTATTTAATTGTAATATGCTTATTATTTGTGATGTTTGACTAGTAATTGAGATACTTTAATAAATCAACGTAACTTAACTTAAAATATTTGAAATACATGTCATTTGGTTGTTTAAACGTAATTTTGACATATTTCGTAACTTAAGAATGATTTTTGGTAAAATTATTAAAAATGATTTTTATGAAATAAAATTGTTAAGATTACATTTCTTTTTGTTATTTAAATGTATTTTATTGTGTTCGGAAATTTAAACTTAATTTTTGCCGACTTTTATGATTTTTTCTAAATTTGCATAATTAAACTAAAAATGTTTAAAATACATATCTTTTATTTGTTTGATTGTATTCTAGTATGTTTTAACTCTAAACTCAAACTTTGACAATACAAAAAGAAAATTTACTGAAATGATTGTTTATGGTTATTATATTATTAAATTGCTTCTAGACTATTTATCTTAACTTAATACTTAAAATTAAATGATGTTATTCTATTTACATTTTGGCGGTCGACTCGCTCTGCTGCTGGATCGCCGCTTCCTACGACTTGAGATTCTCTTCCGGACTGCGACTCTCTGTGGTTGGTCGCACTGTTTATCTTCATTTTCGTCTGCTTCCAGTACTGGGTTTCTGCTCAAGCAGTCTGCTTCCACATTTTTCTTTCCTAGCGTATGTTTGATCTTAAAATTATATTGCGATAAGAAATAGGTCAGGTCTCCTAGTTCTTCATCCGGCCTTGATTTGATATTCATGTTTTCTAGTGGTTTATGGTCCGAGAATACTGTGAATGACTTGTCTAATAGCCAGTACTGCCAGTGTTTTATGGCCTCTTTGATTGCTAGGCATTCTAAGTATATCGCTTTCTTTCTTTCTTGATTTTTATTTAATTTTTTGAAAAATATGCCTACTGGTTTATCTGTTTTATCTGGTTGCGTTTGTTTTAAGACTGCACCGACGCCTTTTAAACAAGCATCTGTGTATATTTTTATTGGTAGGTTTTGGTCAAATATTGCCAAGATCGGTTTCGAACATAGCAGTTCTTTAGTTGTCTCGAATGATTTTTGACATTCGTCTGACCATATAAAGTTTTAATTCTTTCTCAGAAAGTTATGCAGTGGATCTAAGATTATTGCTCTCTTTGGTATATAGTCGTGATAAAAATTTATTTTTCCTAAAAATTGCTTGATATTTTTCCTAGTCTTCGGAGTTGGAAAATTTTTTATTGAAATTAAATTATCCTTTATTGGTTTAACTGAGTTATTTTGTATAATATGACCAAGATATTTCGCTGAGTTTTCAGCAAATGTGCATTTAGTAAATTTTAATCTGAACCCTTTCTTCTTTATTGCTTCCAATAGTTGTCTTAAATGGTTTATGTGTTCCGGAAAGGATTTTGAGAATACTAAGATGTTGTCTATGTAGTTTACAGCGAAGTCCGTGAGGTTGTATGTTCTTAGTATATTTCCAAGTATTCTTTGGAAAATCGCTGGTGATGTTTTTAGTCCATAGGGTAGGCAAGTCCATTGATAGTGTCCATTCTGAGTGACAAATCCAGTTTTATTTTTATCTTCAATCCTTAGGGGGATTGACCAAAACGCAGAGTTTATATCCAGCGTTGTAAAAAGTTCACAATTTCTTGTCTTTATTACCAGATCTTCAATCCGTGGAAAAGGTTGGGCTTGAGGTATTACTATTTTATTCAAGTCTCTGAAATCTATGCATAGTCAATTTTTTTGTTTTCTTCTTTCTTGAAAGCTAAGGTTACTGGTGCCGCAAATGGGCTGTAGGATTCTTCTATAAGTTTTTTTTTCCAATAGTTTTGATATTTGCCCTTCAATCTCTTTCTTATCTTGCTCAGTACATCTGTAGGGCCTTTTACTACAGTATTTGTCAATAAATAGGTCTATTCGTGCTTCATATTCTTTCACTAACCCGATATCATATTTGTCCTTTGCAAATACTGTTTTATACTTTTCAATCATTTCGCTTATATCACTTTTTTGTCTAAGAGTCAGGTGATTTATTTTTATCTTGAAATTTTCTTTTTTTACTTGTTCATTAAAATTTACTAGAGACTTTTTTTCTTCGTTATTATTATGTAAATTCGTAGAAATTTCTTCTGTTCTAGTTTTATTTTGTTGATTTGAGTTATTTTTCTGAGTTATTCTTAGATCTTCATTCTGGACCAGTTTAAATTCTTTAATCATGTCTAATCCAATTAGAAAATCATATATAAAATTTTCTTTATCGATGATATATACATCGACTTCTTTTTCTATTTCATAGATTTTAATTTTTAAAGTTGTCAAACCACTTGTTTTCTTAACACCATTAATTGTTATTAAATCTGCGTTGTTGGAATGGTTTTTTTCTTCCTTTTAATTTTAATATTTTAGAATTGATCAGAGAGACATTTGAGCTTGAATCATAAATTCCAAATAGATCTATTAGTTTGACTTTTATTAATGGTGTTACTGCTCGTTTTTTGTTTCTTTTTCGTTTAATTTCGTTTCAATTACTGAGTTGTTAACATGTTTTATAGAGTTTTTCTTTTCTTGCTTATTTTCTTCGGATTTGAACCAGCATAGGTGTTCGGGGTGGTATCGTATACTTTTTTTTCTTTACAGATTGTACAGGGTTTTTTCCTTCCTTTTCTTTTGTTTTTTGGTCTTTTGTATTTTTATTATTTTCAAATTTTTTTTTGTTTGCCAGATGTTCTAGTTTTCCGATTTCGTTGTACAAGTCTTCAGTTGTTGTTAAAGTTTCCCTGTCAATTCTATCTGACACGAAGTTTGGAAGGCCTGTCGCTATCAAATCTATTAGTGTACCTATATCAATTGATTTTCTTATTTCCAGCAAAAGTTTTTCTTTCTTGATGGCGTAATCCAGCAGAGGTCCTGATTGGTATTTGAATGAAAAGGCATATCTAATTGCCGACCATCCTTTATTGGCGTATGTCTCAATAAAATTTGTTTAAAATTGTCACGTATTTTCGGAGCGACGAAGCAAGGTCAATCGTAGAAATTGAAAATATTCGACGCCGAGATGTTATTCCGGTTGTTTTCGATTCCGCGAGCGAGGAATCTACAAAAACTCGCCTTTGTCTCGCGTTTCGGAGCGTGATGGGGCAATCGTCCGCGAATAGGATTTCAGCACGTGTGCCACGCGTCGATCGGATGATCGATCGCCCCCTTAGCTGCCGAATTCCGCGAGGATCAAAAATGAGTCTACTCGAGGAGTCTGAACTGAAGAGACGTCTCCGTGTATATCAGCGAAAAGAGCATCGCGCGAATTTATCTCGTTCTAGAGCGAACTTCCGCGTTTTAATCTTGTCTGCGAGAGTTTTGAATAAAACTTTTTTGCCTCAAAAGTGAATTTCTCCACCTTTACAATTTTCTCCGCATCCAGTCTCCTTCGTATCTGCGAGCCGACTTATAAATAAATAAATTTGCCTCTGCGCGGAAAATTAAAACAAATCGAAGGTTCTCGCACAGAAGTAAAATGGTCCTTCGAGCCGGATTGTGAAGATAACGAGGACGATAAGGTAAAACGGAGAAAGTGATTCTCGTGTGACTCTCGCGGACAGTGAAAAAGCGCGGGTGGACAATAGAAGCACATCGTCTTACAAACGAGTGTGCAAAAGAAGAGACAGGAACCAAGTGTCGAGTTCGCTCTCGAGAAACAAGTGTACGGGTAGACTCCGATTCACGTCGTCAAAACCCAATTCGACTCGTGAGACAAAACTTAGTGGTCTCTTTCGAGACAAATTCGTCGCGTTCGACAGTCAGGTCGTTCGCGAACTCGTGCCGTCGGCGCCGTTCACGCGCCCGACATACTCAGTGGTCTCTTTTGAGACAAATTCGTCGCGTTTCGACAACAAGGTCGTCCGCGAACTCTTGCCGTCCGCGCCGTTCACGCGCCCGACATACTCAGTGGTCTCTTTTGAGACAAATTCGTCGCGTTTCGACAACAAGGTCGTCCGCGAACTCTTGCCGTCCGCGCCGTTCACGCGCCTGACATAATCAATGGTCTCAAGTCAAACTTGAGACATACGCGTCGCGTTCGATAGAGGAAGCGTCCGCAAATCTTTCCGTCTGTACTACTGACGTTGCTCCGAAAAAAATGTCGACAGCAAAAGATCTGTTGATCGCGCAATTAGACACGATCTCTCAAGTGAAACGCGTGCTCGTGAATTACAAGAAGTTGGCTAAGGTCAATATTACCCTGCCAAAAATTCAAGGACGATTGGACGAGCTTACGTCGCTCTGGGCATCCTGCAGGGAGCTCCACGTCAAGCTCTTACAATCTACGTCTTCAGATGAACGGGCGAAGGTTGCCTACTTCGTCGATGAAGATTTTCTAATCGCTGAGGATGTCTACCTCGAGACGGCCGATATGCTCCGTGATATGATAAGTAAATTAAGCGTCTCTTCACCGCCTTCTCTCGATCGTAGCACTGACTCCTCGTTTCGCGACAGTAATAATAATGGTTTCCAGTTGCCTCGTATTACGCTTCCGAAATTTTCGGGGAAGTTTTCCGAATGGGAAAGCTTCAAGAACACTTTCGAGTCTCTCGTTGCTAGTAACGGTACGCTCACTAACACTCAAAAGTTTCATTACCTGAAAACAAGTGTCATCGGTGACGCTGCCTTAATAATAAATAATTTAAAGATTTTGGATCCGAATTACGAATCGGCGTGGCAACTCTTAATTGCCGAATATGATGATGAGGCGACCTTGATTAATACTCACTTGCATGCTTTCATGAGCATGCCCGTTATGAAACATGAAAGCGTAGGCGAGTTAAAGAGATTGCGAGACACGGTGGCTGCATCGCTGGCCGCGCTGACGAATTTGAGTCGACCGGTTGCTCAGTGGGACGATATGCTTGTTTATTGCGTCTCACAAAAATTCTGTCAAAAAACGCGAAGCGAGTGGAACTTGAAGTGTTCCTCTATAACTTCAATTCCGGCGTACAAAGATATTCATGAATTTCTTACGACTCGAATCCGCGGATTGTCAGACTTCGCGGAAGTTTCAAGAGAAAGTGTTAATCAAAAGCCAGACAAGCCGCGTTCGTCAATGCATAACGTCTCCGCTGTCAAGTGCATATGCTGCTCAGGCAATCATTTCGTGATAAAGTGCGAGCCGTTTCGTCAAAAATCAGTTGAACAACGAAATGAGCTCGCTCGCAAAAATCGTGTATGCTTTAATTGCTTGCGCTCGGGGCATATTTCGCCGAATTGCTCGAGCCAACAGCGATGCAACCACTGTAGTCGGTCTCATCATTCTTTATTGCATTCCGAAAATTATCAATCGTCAGCTGTCAGAAAAGGTTCGGAAGCTGCGAAACCGAGCGTGAAAACGAATGCGAAGTCCGACGCCTTGGACGGTTCCAATAACGCTGCCGTGGCCAGCGTCCAGACAATCGAGCCGCCGGACTTTACGACTCCGGCGGTTCTTCTCGCAACCGCGTGGGTGAACATCCACACCGCTGAGGTCCGACGCTTTAAGGTTCGCGCGCTATTGGATCAGGGATCCAATTTTAGTTTTATATCGGAATCTTTCTGTCAAACCATACGGACCAGGCGACAAAGAACCGATTTACAAATCAAAGGATTCGGGGAAACCTACACGGGTGCCGCAAAGTCGCGCGTGTCCTTGCGAATGACTCCGTGCGCGAAATCCGACTCGGTATTTCCAATCACAGTGTACGTGTTTCCGAAGATCACGTCGTACGCGGCTTCGCGAGTTCGACCTGTCGAATTGTGGCCTCACTTGAAGGGCCTTTCCCTCGCGGATCCGGATCCGTCGAGCAAACATCAAATTCACTTGCTTCTTGGAGCCGACGTTTATGGCTCACTTTTGATGCGCGACTTGAGGCAAGGTCCGCTCGGTATCCCCCACAGCTCAACTAACCGCGCTCGGTTGGATTATTTCCGGTCCGACCGAAAATAAACGGAAGGCTTCAAAAGAAGCCGTTTTAAATTGCGTTCTCGGTCAAGAGATAGACACTCTTCTCCAGCGGTTCTGGGAAGATGAGGAGATCGCGCCTCAAATTCCCCTCACGGAGGAGGAAGAGATTTGTGAGCGACACTTCGTGCAGACGCATAGTCGGTTGTCCGACGGACGATACGTCGTTCGACTACCCTTTAAATGTGATCCTCCGATCGAAATCGGAGAGTCTCTTTCCATTGCGCGGTCGCTGTACAACCGTATGGAAAACAGATTGAGAAATCGATCGGAACTGTATTCGCAGTATAACGAATTTCTAGCGGAATACGAGTCCCTCGGACATATGACTAGCGTCGACGAGTCGGAAAAAACCGAGTATTTGCCCGTTTACATTCCGCACCACCCCGTGATTCGGGAAGATAGTTGCACGACTAAATTACGGGTCGTTTTCAACGCGTCGTGCCGAACTAGGAATGGTACGTCGTTGAATGACTTTTTATTAATAGGGCCCAAATTACAGCAAGATCTACCTGCCGTGTTATCGCGATGGCGACGGTGGAGCTTCGTCTGTACGGCCGACATCGCCAAGATGTTTCGGCAAATTCAAATTTATGAGCAAGATTCAGACTACCAAAGAATTCTTTGGCGTCCTCAAGCGGAAGCGCCCGTTCGACATTTTCGCTTGTTAACGGTCACTTACGGTCTCGCTCCCGCTCCGTATCTCGCAATGCGAGTATTGAAACAGCTCGCCCTTGACGAGGGAGAAAAGTTCAAGGCCGCGGTTCCTATCCTAGGAGAGTCTATTTATGTAGACGACGCCCTGTTTGGCGCGGATGATATAAAATCTTTAAAAAATACTCGCGTTCAATTGATGCAGTTAATGGAAAAGGGGGGATTTCAATTAAGGAAATGGGCATCAAATTCGATCGAACTTCTCAAGGATTTGTCTGTTGACCAATCGGAAGTAACCGATCATCTAATCCTGACGGAAGATTCACTTAAAGTTCTCGGCCTGTCATGGATTCCTAACGAAGACGTGTTTCGCTTGGTCGTGAACTCGACCACCCCCAGCGTTCCTACCAAACGCTCAATTCTTTCATTTATCGCGAGGCTTTACGACCCTCTCGGATGGGCCGCTCCCGTCGTGATCGTGGCAAAAATAATACTTCAAGAGCTGTGGTTGTTACATTGCGAATGGGACTCTCTCATCTCCGATGAGTTAACGTCCCGTTGGAATTATTTTGTATCAGAATTTCACAAATTAGAAATGATCAAAATTCCACGGTGGACTGGTCAAGGTCCACAAACTCTCGCGCTAGAGATACACGGTTTTGCTGACGCGTCAAATCGAGCTTATGCCGCCGTCGTATATCTTCGCGTCTATCATTCGCTTTCAGACTTCGCAATAAATTTAATCGCAGCAAAAACAAAGGTCGCGCCCGTGAAAACCGTGAGCATCCCGCGTCTAGAGTTAAACGCGGTAGTGTTATTGAGTCGCCTCGTAAAGTGGACTGTTAATTCGTTGCAGTTAGTTGGAACTCCGATCCATTGTTGGACGGATTCCACGATAGCTCTGGCGTGGTTGCGCCAGCACCCATCAAAGTGGAACACATACGTGGCCAACCGCGTGGCTGAAATACAGAACAATTTGCCATCTACTCGATGGAGTCACGTACCATCGGTAGAGAACCCGGCGGATTGTGCGTCGCGCGGGCTATCCGCGTCTGAGTTAGTGTCGCATTCGCTATGGTGGACGGGACCACCATGGCTTCGGTAACCTTCAACGGCTTGGCCGATTCATGATATGACGAATACTAGACCCACTAATGAACTACAGCAAGTTTCAGCTGAACTGCGAAAAACTAAAGTTCTTCACATTGAAGGTGAAGAAGAGTGGGATCTACTTTACAAATTTTCAAGTTGGACGAAGCTCGTCCGAGTGACGGCTTACGTCCACAGGTTTCTCGCCTTACTGCGGAAGGACAAGGTTCGTAAATTTAAAAAAGCTTCGACACTGAGCGTCGACGAGCTTAAACGGGCCGAGCAACTCTGGCTGTCTTATGTCCAGCGGAGAGCTTTCAAGGTCGAATTCAAAACTTTGCAAAAGACTGCCACGATTTCAAAAAGGAGTTCCCTTCGAACTTTTGCTCCATTCTTAGGAAAAGATTCGGTACTCCGGCTTGGCGGGCGGTTGCGACACTCCGCTCTTAGCTACGATGAGCAACATCCCGTAATCGTGCCGCGCGGACAACTCGCTTACCTTCTAATCGCTCAAGCTCATAAGAGTACACTCCACGGTGGAGTTCAAATCGTGCTGCGCACCCTTCTTCAGAATTATTGGTTAATGGGAGGGCGAAACTCCGTCAAGGGATATATAAGACAATGCATCCCTTGCGTACGTCACTCGGCTAAACTTTCGAGCCAATTCATGGGAGACCTCCCGTCTCCACGCGTCAATCCGTCGTCTCCATTTGCTCATACGGGAGTGGATTATGCTGGCCCTTTCTTAGTCACGCCGTTCGTTGGCAGAGGCCAAAAAACCAGAAAAAATTATATAGCTTTGTTCATCTGCCTCGTCACGAAAGCAATCCACGTAGAGCTAGTCGAAGACTACTCTAGCGCTGGGTTCCTCGCCGCCTTTCGGCGATTTGTGAGCCGAAGGGGCTTGCCGTCCAAGCTATATAGCGATAATGGAACGAACTTCCACGGGGCTGACAAGGAATTGAACGACGCGTTCAGCGCCTTGATGAAGGATTCGTCACTGCACGACATCCTTGCAAATGACAAAATTGAATGGAACTTCATTCCGTCTGCGGCTCCTCACTTCGGTGGGCTATGGGAGGCGGGAATCAAAAGTCTCAAGTCGCACTTAAAACGAGTCGCCGGTTCGCGAACTCTGTCACAGGCCGAATTCGCGACGTTATTATGCCAAATCGAGGCGTGCTTAAATTCTCGTCTGATCGCGGCATTAAGCGACGATCCGAGTGACCTATCGGCACTCACTCCGGGTCATTTCCTGATCGGGCGCCCCATAATTGCGATACCGGAGGAGTCAGTGCTCGAAAGTAATGCGAATCGACTATCGCGATGGCAGATGGTCCATTCTTTAGTCGAACAGATTTGGCGCTCGTGGTCGCAAGACTACTTGCACTCCCTGCAGCAGCGGCGTAAGTGGTCGGAAAAAACGTCTTGTTTTCGCATAGGAGAACTCGCCTTGTTGAAGAATCTCTTGCTCCCTCCGAGCAAGTGGAACCTAGCGCGAGTCACGCAGATTCATCCCGGCTCGGATGGACTCGTGCGAGTAGTTACGGTGAGAACTGCGAGCTCGATCCTGAAACGACCAATTATGCTACTGTGCCGGCTGCCAATCAATAGCAATATTTGAAAATTGTACTTGCGTTAAACTTAGATTGTAATTATTTGATAAATTTCGGGTGTGATTTATGTATTTAGCGTCAAAATCTACTATGTTAGGCAATATTCTCCTCTTCGGCGTGGTTTTCGAGCCAGGTATCGCATTTATGACTTTGTTATTTGACCCATCGCATTGTCGGTAGAATTTCGAAACATGTATAATTGTATTTGTGTGCTCGAACAGCCGAAAGAGGCGAATATTTGCTAAGGCTCAGTGCCTATTGAAAATTGAGAGCGTCTTTATAATTCAGAAATATTTACTCGAAAATTGTAAAAGGTTTTTTCACCTTCTGATTACTTGCCCTCGTTATTCGATCGCAAGGAATTATTGCATTGATCTCTTGTTTGATTTCTTGGTTGATTGAAAATTGATTTATTGTCTTCATCGTACGTTGAAGACTACCGTTGGCTATATTTCGCATATTCGCATACGTTCAAATGCGAGGCGGGCGGTATGTTTAAAATTGTCACGTATTTTCGGAGCGACGAAGCAAGGTCAATCGTAGAAATTGAAAATATTCGACGCCGAGATGTTATTCTGGTTGTTTTCGATTCCGCGAGCGAGGAATCTACAAAAACTCGCCTTTGTCTCGCGTTTCGGAGCGTGATGGGGCAATCGTCCGCGAATAGGATTTCAGCACGTGTGCCACGCGTCGATCGGATGATCGATCGCCCCCTTAGCTGCCGAATTCCGCGAGGATCAAAAATGAGTCTACTCGAGGAGTCTGAACTGAAGAGACGTCTCCGTGTATATCAGCGAAAAGAGCATCGCGCGAATTTATCTCGTTCTAGAGCGAACTTCCGCGTTTTAATCTTGTCTGCGAGAGTTTTGAATAAAACTGCTTTGCCTCAAAAGTGAATTTCTCCACCTTTACAATTTTCTCCGCATCCAGTCTCCTTCGTATCTGCGAGCCGACTTATAAATAAATAAATTTGCCTCTGCGCGGAAAATTAAAACAAATCGAAGGTTCTCGCACAAAATTTTTTTTCCATTTTCTCCATTCTGAATTTATTGTGAGTTTCATCATCATACAGCTATACCAATCTCGGCTGGATTTATCCAGGAACAGCTTAAAAATTTCAATTTTTCCTTTGTCTTCCTTTATGTTAAAGCGTTCACATTCTTTTTCAAAATCGTTTACCCATTGGTACGCGTTAGGGTTTTTATTTGAGAATTTTTCAATTGTAAATTTTCCTGCTATTTTCCCTAGATTTTGTTGTTCAGAGTCTCGTTGCTTTGCTTCCAATAATTTATCTAACAATTTTGTTACGGTTTCTTTTGAAGTTTTTTCCACGGATCTAGCAGCAGATTGTATCTCCATTCTTTCTTCTAGAAAAATTTCATTGAATTGTAAGTTTAGTTCTTCATCCAAATAAACTGTACGTAGTTCCTCAGATAACTTGATTACAATTTTTTTGAATTGGTGTTGTTGAAAATTCGTTCTTTGGAGCGAATTTTCGAGGACGATCGAATTTTCTAGAATGTTTTTTGTTAAATTCCTTAGTGTTTACGCCAAGGAAACACGTGAAACCAACGTGTACACTCGCCGCTAATTGGCGTGTGTACATCGCCTGATTTTCTGATGGTCCAATCGAGGACCCCGATCGGCTGCCGCCCTACGCGAGCTCCGAAAATCGCGCAGCCCTCGAGTCAGTCCTCGAGAGAGTGAGCGCCGAGAAACATAAGTCTCGTACGCGACGAACTTGTAAAAGTGAATAAACTAATTTAAACCGTTTCAAACGCGTACAATCATTTGATCACGTTAACCCGGCATCCTACAACGTTAAAACTTATACAAAATAAATGGTCCTTCAAGCCGGATAATAAAAAACCGATCGAGTGATAGTGAAATCGCGAAAAGAACGGGCTCCTTCGTTTCGTACCTTATTCGAACGATTGACAATTTCTGCCTCGTGTGCCTATATCGGGGCAGTAAATTTAGAAACGCAGTGATCCGCGGCACGAGAAATCCGCTAATTACGCGTTCTCGTTTGGAGTAGAAAGACTCCGTGTGCGGGAGTGAGACCGCGCTACACGACAATTAGCCGTCGCGCGCGCTCCGAAACAGTCTCTCTCTCTCTCTCTCTCTCTCTCTTTCTCGTTCTCTCTCGAAGACGCGAAGAGCGAGAGAGACGGATCACCGTCGCGCGCGTTCCGAAGATCTCTCTCTCTCTCTCTCTCTCTCTCTCGCTCTCTCCAAGACGCGAAGAGCGAGAGAGACGGTATCACGCCGCGCGCTCCGAAGCTCTCTCGCTCGCTCTCTCTCTCTCTAGCTGCGGCTCTCTCGATCGCGCGTCTGCCGTCGCTCCGGCCTAAGCCGCGGCGCTCCGGCCACGTGACGGTCACGCACCCTCACGTATCCGGTGTACATCGAATTCTGCATTTGAGTAGACAGAATTTCGACGTTGAAGTGTCACTTGCAGTGCAAGCGCCGCTATCACGTGCTTTGCAATTTTGCATTCGGACGGCAGTTAAACGCCGTTCAAGATTAGTGACTTGCACGTGTACTCCGCTATCACGCCCCAGTGATTTTCTTAATTGAGTGCGGTGAACATTCGCGAGTTATCCGCAAACGCCGCAAGCACGCGCTTTGCGTTACGATAATCGCAGTGACTCTCAATGATTAATCGTGACTCTTACTGATTAACAGTGACTCTCAGTGAGCGTGCGCCGCTATCACGCGCACCGCACCGGTGAATCTTAACCAGTGCATTTTTTTTCTCACTGACTTTTGACTCTCGCAGACCACAGTGCAAACGACCGCGAACGCCGCTATCACGCGTACGCGTCGTGCATCTCTCTGTGACTCTCTCGATCATCTTGTTGATTTTCGACGTTTCTATACATTTAAAAGGTGTGCGACTTGCTATTTCGATGCCGCTATCACGCGTCCGCGTCGTGCATCTCTCTGTGACTCTCTCGATCATCTTGTTGATTTTCGACGTTTCTAAACATTTAAAAGGTGCGCGACTTGCTATTTCGACGCCGCTATCACGCGTCCGCGTCGTGCATCTCTCTGTGACTCTCTCGATTATCTTGTTGATTTTCGACGTTTCGAAACATTTTAAAAAATGTGCGACTTGCTATCTCGACGCCGCTATCACGCGTCCGCGTCGTGCATCTCTTTTTGACTCTCTCGATCATTTCGGTGATTTTCGACGTTTCTAAAGATTTAAAAAACCACGCGATTTGCAATTTCGACGCCGCTATCACGCGCCACGCAATCGCTTCGTGTGAGAAAGACAGCCGATAACGGCTTAACGTGACGGTGCGCTAACTCGCGCTCGGACTCTCTCACTCTCTCTGGCGCGTCAATCAGCGGGCGCTTCAAGTCTGCGCGCGCGCTTGAATATTTCGCTTCAGTAGCGAATAATCGATAAACGATTCAACAATCCGGCATCGATAATCATGTCGAATGCCGTGAGTGACCTGCTCATCGAGCAGGGAGCTTGTATTGACGAGATCAAACGAGATCTCGTCAACTTCAAGAAGCTGGCCAAATCAAACGTGATACTCGCCAAGACGCGAAGTAGGCTTGCCAAGTTGGAGGAGCACTGGGCCGCCTGCCGCGGCCTTCATGTCAAACTGCTTCAAAAGACGACCACGGAGCAGCAAACGACCTTGCCGTACTTCACTCTGGAAGAGTTCCTGAGAGCTGAGGATGTCTACATCGACACGGCCGATCTGCTGCAAGATACGATAAGTCGATTATCTCCTAATACAATTCCGTTTACCGATCGTAGTTCCGATTCCTCCGTTCGCGAAACAAATAATCATTGCTTCCAATTGCCACGCATCGCGCTGCCAAAGTTTTCTGGGAAATTAACCGATTGGGAAAACTTCCGAAACATTTTTGAATCTCTCGTAGTAACTAACGACGCTCTTTCAAATTCTTAAAAATTTCATTACTTAAAAACGAGCGTAACGGGAGACGCTTCCTTGCTGATCAATAATTTAAAAATTTCCGATGCGAATTACGAATCTGCCTGGCAATTGTTAACTAATAAATATGACGATAAGCAAGCGTTAATCTATGCTCATTTACACGCGTTTATTAGCCTTCCAGTAATGAAAAGCGAGATTGTAAGCGATTTGCGAAAATTGCGCGACACAGTGTCTGCATCATTAGCCGCGTTAAAAAATCTCGATCGTCCAGTAGAACAATGGGACGACATTCTTGTTTATACAATAACGCAAAAGTTTAACGCGAGAACACGTACCAAATGGAATTTAACGCGAATCAAACGAAATGAGCCTTCTTCTTATCAGGAGCTTAATGAGTTTTTAACTCTTCGTATACGCGGCTTATCGGACTTTGCCGATTCAAGCAAGGACTCCGGTTCTTCGAAAAATGATAAACCGCGTTTAACGGTAAACAACGTGACTGCCTTTAAATGTATTTGTTGCTCCGGTGAGCATCACGTTTCAAAATGCGAAGACTACGCGAAGAAATTAGCTTCACAGCGTTTTGCTCTCGCGCGCCAGCATAAACTTTGCTTTAACTGCTTAAAGTCCGGACATTTCCCGTCGAAATGCCCAAGCAAATATCGGTGCAGACAATGTCGTCGCTCGCATCACACATTGCTGCATTCAGCGGCAAATCAAAATGCCTCCGATAACTTGGCCAGTTCCGAGGCTACTACCTCCGAATCTGCGTCACAAGCCGCATCTAATGCGATCACAAATCAGACGGTCAATACGGTCGCGGCCGTCTAGATAGTACCGCCCTCGCTTCAGGAACATCCAAATGTCCTCTTGGCAACGGCATGGGTCGACCTCCACACGGGGGAGGGTCGCTGCTTAAAGGTTCGCGCGTTGTTGGACCAAGGATCCACCTTTAGCTTTATATCAGAATCGCTCTCACAGGCGTTGCGCACTAAACGGCAACGAGCCGATTTACAAATTAAATGCTTCGGCGAAAAATACACGGGTACTGCGAAATCGCGCGTAACACTACAGTTAACCCCGTGTGCTCAAGCCGATCCGAGCTTTCCTCTGACGGCTTACATTTTTCAACGCATTACTTCATACGCTGCCTCGCGGATTCAGCCCTTCGATGCGTGGCCTCATTTACAGGGTCTATCTTTTGCTGATCCTGATCCTTCCAGTCAACATCAAATTCATTTGTTGATCGGTGCTGACCTTTACGGCTCGCTTCTGAAGCGCGATGTCCGTCAAGGTCCTATTGGAACTCCGACAGCGCAATTGACCGCTCTCGGTTGGATCCTTTCCGGCCCCACAAATAGTAGGCCGACTACTACTGCTCAAGCATCTGTATTAAACTGCGTGTTGGAACAAAGCACGCACTCTCTTCTCCAGAAGTTCTGGGAAGATGAGGAGATCTCGCGGCCTGTCCCCCTCACGGAGGAGGAGGAGAGGTGCGAGGCTCATTTCATCGCCAACCACTATCGTACCCCTCAGGGACGCTATGCGGTTCGATTGCCCTTCAGGCATGATTTCCCGATAAAAATCGGTGATTCTTTGCACATTGCAACCTCGCTTTATAATAAAATGGAAGGAAAGCTACGGCTTCGTCCTGAACTTCACGCGCAGTACAACGAGTTCTTACGAGAGTATAATTCGCTCGGTCATATGAGGAAGGTGGAATTATCTGACCGCTCCGAGTTCGAGCCGGTATATATTCCTCATCATCCCGTTTTGCGCGACTCGAGTTGCACTACGAAATTGCGCGTTGTCTTCAACGCTTCGTGCAAAACGAGCAATAAGACTTCGCTTAACGATCACTTACTGATCGGTCAGAGACTGCAGCAAGACCTCTCCGCTATATTATTGCGCTGGCGTCAATGGCAATTTGTTTACACGGCGGACATTGCTCAAATGTTCCGCCAAATTCTCGTGCATCCGTCTGACGCGGATTTTCAAAGAATCTTATGGCGATCGTCGGCCGATGGGCCGATTGAACACTATCGCCTTCTCACTGTAACGTACGGGCTCGCCCCCGCTCCATACCTCGCAATGAGGGTACTGAAACAGCTTTCTCTAGATGAAGGCGACCACTATCCCGCGGCTGTTCCAATTCTCAGCGAGTCCCTCTACGTAGACAATGCACTCTTTGGCGCGGACGATACGACTTCATTGATAGAAGCTCGTGTCCAACTAGTTGAAATCCTGCGAAAGGGAGGTTTTCAACTACGAAAGTGGGCTTCTAATGCCTTCTCTCTTCTTCAAGGACTTTCGGCTTATCAGCCGGAAGTCACCGATCACTTACTCGTAAAAGAAGATGACCTCAAGGTTCTCGGGCTTTCATGGCTTGCTAAAGAGGACGCGTTCAAATTCGTGATAACTCCGTTGAGATCGGTTACGCACACGAAACGTTCCGTTCTCTCGTTCACGGCAAAATTATACGACCCACTAGGATGGGCTGCTCCGGTTGTTGTAACCGCGAAAATCTTGCTACAAGAATTATGGCTTCTCAAATGTGATTGGGACTCCCCTCTTCCAGAGGAGTTGCGCGATCGTTGGGAGAGCTACACCAACGATTTAGAATCATTAAACCGCGTCCGAATACCGCGTTGGACCGGTCGACATTCCAATAACCTCGCGTTCGAAATCCACGGGTTTGCCGACGCTTCAAACCGCGCTTACGCGGCGGTCGTTTATATTCGAGTGCTTCCTTCGCCAACAAAGTTTCAAATCACTCTGCTCGCTGCTAAAACAAAGGTCGCGCCGATCAAAACCGTAAGCATCCCGCGCTTGGAACTGAACGCTATCGTCCTCCTCAGCCGGCTAATCAAGTGGACCTTGACATCGTTGAAATTACCTTCGATTTCAATATACGGATGGACGGATTCGACCATCGCTCTCGCGTGGCTCCGTCAACATCCATCAAAATGGAGCACCTACGTGGCTAACCGCGTATCCGAAGTGCATACCTGTCTGGATTCTGTTTGTTGGAATCACGTTCCGTCTCGAGATAATCCGGCGGACTGTGCCTCGCGCGGCTTGACCGCCTCCGAGCTCGTGACTCACCCGCTATGGTGGAACGGTCCACGATGGCTTCAGAAGCCATCAACTGCGTGGCCGATTCTGAATGTCTCAGCTCCGCTCGACTCTGCCACCAATCAGCAGGTGTCGGTGGAAAGAAGACGGCCTGTGACGCTCCATGTTCAAGAGGCCGAGGAATGGGAACTCCCATATAGGTTCTCCACTTGGACCAAGCTTGTCCGCGTGACTGCCTATATGAATTGCTTTATTCTTCGTGTAAAAGAAAAGAGCGCGTCTCGCTCCAAACTCTCCCCCCTTCTGAACGCCGATGAGTTTAGGAGGGCGGAAATCTTCTGGTTGCGCTATCTGCAACAGAGATTCTTCGAGCGGGAAACGCGCTCACTAAAGAATAACGGCACCATGCCGCATTCGAGCTCGTTGAGCAGATTGAGTCCTTTTCTAGGAGAGGACTCTTTACTCCATCTTGGCGGGCGATTGACGAATTCCGCGCTCAGCTATGACGAGCAACATCCTATAATAATTCCGAAACATCACTTATCCGATCTCTTAATTGATCGCGCTCATAAATCCACGCTCCACGGGGGGACACAGCTAGTACTCCGTGTGCTGCGTCAGCGATACTGGCTCATTGGAGGCCGCAGCTCAGTAAAGGCGCACATTCGAAAATGTGTAGTTTGCACTCGTCACGCGGCTAAATTGTCTTCTCAGTTCATGGGCGACCTTCCAGCCGCTCGTGTCACCCCTTCGGCGCCTTTTACTCATTGTGGGGTTGATTACGCCGGCCCACTCCACGTAATTTTATTCGTCGGCAGAGGGCAAAAGGCCAGAAAGGTATATATCGCTCTGTTTGTTTGTCTTGCTACAAGGGCGATTCACCTCGAATTAGTGGAAGATTACTCCACGCCCGGCTTTCTTGCAGCCTATCAGAGGTTCGCTAGCCGAAGAGGTCTGCCGCGTCACATGTATAGCGACAACGGCACAAATTTTCATGGAGCCAACCACGAACTCCATCGACACTTTCAATCCTTATCGAAGGATGCTGAATTGCGAAACGCACTCGCAGGCGACGGAGTGAACTGGCATTTCATTCCCTCCGCCGCTCCACATTTCGGCGGCCTTTGGGAGGCCGGAGTCAAGAGCCTTAAAACGCATCTGAGGCGCGCTGTTGGTTCCCACACACTTTCGAGGGCTGAACTCGCGACGCTTCTATGTAAAATAGAAGCGTGCCTTAACTCGCGACCAATCGCTCCGCTTAGTGACGACCCGGGTGACTTGTCGGCGCTTACCCCGGGTCACTTTCTGATTGGGCGGCCCCTCGTAGCCGTTCCGGAGGAATCGGTACTCGCGATCGACCCGCGTAGGCTCTCGCGATGGCAACTAGTCCGTGCCATGCAGGAAACCGTGTGGCCTGCCTGGTCACAGGATTATTTACATTTGCTTTAACAGCGAAACAAGTGGTGCAAGCAGTCTCCTAACTTCGCAATAGGCGAATTAGTATTAGTTAAAAGTCCCGTGCTTCCTCCGAGGAAATGGGAGCTTGCCCGAGTACAGCAGATCCATCCCGGTTCAAATTGTGACCATACGCATCTCACGGTCCACATTGAAACGACCTATTGCGCAGTTATGCCGACTGCCAATACGTGATAACTCTAACGCGTCCGCAACGGATGAAACCGCTAACTTGTAAGAGTTATGTAATCTTCGAGACGACTTTCTCAGTACGAGTCGTCTTCACCTGTATGTTTTTTGTAATCATCTTCCTCGACGATTCGCTCCCGCTTCGTTTAAGTTTATTTCGCATTCGTTCGCATACGAGGCGGGCGGTATGTTGAAGATTCGTTCTTCGGAGCGAATCCTCGAGGACGATCGAATTTTCTAGAATGCTTTTTGTTAAATTCCTTAGTGTTTACGCCAAGGAAACACGTGAAACCAACGTGTACACTCGCCGCTAATTGGCGTGTGTACATCGCCTGATTTTCTGATGGTCCAATCGAGGACCCCGATCGGCTGCCGCCCTACGCGAGCTCCGAAATTCGCGCAGCCCTCGAGTCAGTCCTCGAGAGAGCGAGCGCCGAGAAACATAAGTCTCGTACGCGACGAACTTGTAAAAGTGAATAAACTAATTTAAACCGTTTCAAACGCGTACAATCATTTGATCACGTTAACCCGGCATCCTACAACGTTAAATCTTATACAGGTGTCTTTTTGTTAATGTCTTCTTTATCTTAGCCAATGCTTGTGTTTTTATCAATTCTGTATGCAAATTTATTGGCTGATATTCATCTGGGATAATGAAAGAACAGCCATCCAATGTATCTATGGAGGTTAGGCACAGTATGTTTGATTTCTCGTCTGCCGATCCTCTTATCGTAAACCCAAATTTTAGTGAGTCTATTTTCTTCTTTTTTATCATAAACGAATTGACGTTTTATAAGATAACTCTTTATTTTTCGAGATTTGATCAAACCAAATCACGTTGCTGTAAGAACAAAGTATTTATTTTGTCGGTTTATTACAGTATTTACATTATTTACAAACGTTCTCACCTGTAAGAACAAAGAAACGTCAATTAAAGTTTATTCTCCAATCCATCAATTCCCTCTTTCCACCGTCCTTGATCACTATTCTAATTTCTCTGATAATTCCTTTTCTCGTGTATTTCACCACGTGGTTTTTCTTCTTCTCGTACAGAACGCTCTCTATCTTACCCGCGTTCAAAAGCGCGGCAATTTCAATTTAAAGAAATTGTTGGAGAGCGAACAAAAAACCGACGAAATACCGGCGGCCGAGAATCGCTGATCCACACTTGATCTCGATGTCCGAGACCGAGGTCGCACAATCGAAAACATGTTTTCGATCTCTGGATCGACACTCGGCTTTTGTCAGAGCGACAATTCAGCATTCTCGACGGTTTTTATATATTTGTCACCTTTCTCTTTGGCAGCGCGGGCGTCCTTCTCCTTACTTGCAGGGTGGATCGAGGAGCTCGGGACAGGGGAAAGGAGGCCCCGCGCTTACCGTTGCGCGCCTTTTCCGGGCAGTGTTTGCGAGCTGAGCTCTCTCGTTTGGTCACGCGAGCAAACGACCTTTTCACATAAGCAAACATTTATTGTCTTTATGCCTGTAATTTATCTTAAAATATACTTGTGAGTGGAGTAAGTTTGAGTAAAGTGTTATCGGATCCTGCCCCGTTTTCCAAAACTCATCCCTCTTTGCCTCCAACCGTATTCAAACGAACAATCGAACGGCGAGACAAGAACATTACTGGTCCTTCGAGCCGGATTCGTGTGCGCGACTCCGACCACACGGTAAGCGATCTTATCTCTTTCTAAACTTGTATATTCTCAATATTGCTAGACATTAGACATTGCTGGACAATTTATTATTAACAATCATTATAGTCAGTGACATTTGCGACATTGACGTTTCGATCAGTGGAATAAGTGAAAGTGCGAGAGTGATCTCGCGATAGAGACAATAGTGCCGTTCCACGCCCCCGCGCGCGCTTCGCCTAGAGTTCGAGGGCCCGCTGCTCCGATTCTCCCGCCTAATGCCGTTCCGCGCTCCGCGCCCGTCTTGCCTATCGATTTGGACGATCCGTCGCTCCGCGCACGCTGCGTTTACGTGTTCGCGACCGCGATCAGCTGAGCGCACTTTCTCGGATTTTCACGTAAGATCGTCGCGCTTTGTTTTCACGCTCGTTTTTCCGTCTCGTATAAAGCTCCACGATGGAGGCCGCGCTGAAAAGACAAATGATCACAGCCGGCTTCATCGAGCGGTTTTGGGATAACCTTGTTAAAATCGGGAAAAATAAAATGACTCGATCGTTTCTCTCGGCGCGCCTTGAATTACTAGAAAGATACTGGTCGACGTTTTACGACGCTCATTACTCGCTCATGGATTTTGAAAAGGTGGACGCGTCCGACTATATGAAACGGGACATTTATTCGTCGACCGAGGAACTTTATGTTAATATGAAGGCTCGTATCAACTCCCGCTCGTACATCCCACCGGCCAAAACCACGGAGTCAAAAGATGACTTGAGTGCGGTTATGAGGCAAATCCAATTGCCGAAAATAAATCTGCCGACCTTTAGCGGCGATCAGTTGGAATGGGAGGGTTTTCGCGACCTTTTCAAATCGCTAGTTCACGACGTGAACGGGCTCGGCGCGGTGCAGAAACTCCAGTATCTGAAGGCAAGCCTCACCGTGGAGGCCGCGGCCGTCGTGGCGAATATCGAGGTTTTCTCGGAAGGATACTCGTCGGCGTGAGAAGAATTGGAGTCGAGATACGACAACCGACGGGTGCTACTCGCGACGCACATGCGTGTCCTCCTCTCGGCTACGCTAGTGACGAAACCATCTGCGACAGAGATAAACCGCCTGATTAGGCATTGCGATGCCTGCCGTGAATCAGGCATCGCGCTCCTTCCGGGCAATGGGTCGCCCGGTAGAGCATTGGGACGACTGGTTCGTCCACATCCTAGTGGAGAAGCTGGATTCCGCTAGCCGCCTCCAGTGGGAGTCTTCGCGCAAGCAGTGACTTTCCGACGTTTGAGGAGCTCGAGGAGTTTCTTCTTACGCGGTCGCGCGCGTTGGACGCCGCCGCGCCGCGAACTTTGACACAGACGACTTCGGGTAAATCGAGGCGGACTGAGCGACGGGATGACGTCTCGTCACATGCAACCTCCATGAACAACGACGAAAAGGGATCGCCGTGTCCGCTGTGCAAGGAACAGCACCCTTTGCGAGCGTGCCCGCGCTTTAAGGGATGCTCGGTAGAACAGCGCCGAGAACAAGTGCGTAAGCGGAAGGCATGCTTTAACTGCCTGGGACAGGGTCACACAACAGGAGCATGTCCATCCTTATTCCGCTGCCGCCAATGCAACGAGAGGCATCACACGCTTCTTCATCTAACGGGGAACAATACGACGTCACCAGCGGAGACTCCTCGAGCTGCGGCAGAATCCACTGCACACTCGGAGAGGCCTTCGTTCTCGGAGGAGACTGGACAGGTAGCAGCGCTGTCCAGCTCCACCTCCGGTACAGTTCTCCTCGCGACGGCGCTTGTTCGTCTCATCGGAGAGTCGGGGAGAGCTCTAACAGTGCGAGCGCTACTGGACTCAGGCTTAGAGGCGTCTTTCGTCTCAGAGCGCGTGGCTCAGCAGCTGAGACTGCCGAGGCGTCGAGTCAATGTCACGGTCTCAGGCCTGCAAGGCGTCACCACCGGCATGGCGACTCATGCGGTGACCTTGATGGTTGGAGCTGACCGATCGCCATCTCTGCGGATAACAATCCCGAGGGCATTGGTGCTGTCCAGACTCACCGCGTTGACACCGGGAGGTCGAGTTGCGAGGCATGATTGGCCTCATCTTGAGGGTCTGAAGTTGGCGGACCCTGCGTTCGATAGGCCTGCAGCGGTCGACGCCGTGCTGGGAGCTGACGTATACGGCATGCTACTCAACGGTGACGTGAAGCGCGGCCCCCCAGGACAACCGACCGCTCACTCGACCGTCTTCGGGTGGGTGCTGATGGGCCCGCTCACCAGGGCAGCAGACTCGAACAGCATCGCCGCCCATCACAGTATACTACAGCCGGACCTGCAAGAGGACCTTCGCCGATTTTGGGAACTGGAGGGGGTATCCGCGGAGCCGATCCAAACTCCTGAGGAATCGTACTGCGAGCGACTCTTCGCAGAGACACACTTACGCGACGAGGGCGGCCGTTACGTAGTGCGACTTCCTCGAAGAGAGAACCCGCCGACGGGACTTGGAGCCTCTCGTCGGGGGGTCCAACAGATGCTGCTCAGCACGGAGCGTCGGCTCGAGCGGATGCCGGCGCTCAAGTCAAAATACACAGAGTTTATGTGTTCTTATTTGTCGCTAGGACACATGGAGCTGGTGCCCAGCGGGGAGAAGGAAGCCTGTAGCTCTTACTACATGCTGCATCACACCGTAGTAAAGCCGACAGATCCTGACGGGAAGATCAGGGTGGTCTTCAACGCCTCGTTCCGGACAACTACAGGCGTTTCTTTGAACGACGTGCTACTCTCAGGTCCAAAATTGCAGGCAGACCTCTGGCTCGTACTCACCCGTTGGCGCATGCATCAGTACGCGTTCACGACGGACATCGTGAAGATGTTCCGTCAGATTCGCGTCTACCGGGACGACACGGATTTACAGCGAATCCTATGGCGGGCGGACCTCGCTGCTGAGATACAGGAGTTTCGCCTCACCACCGTTACCTACGGTACGGCGTCCGCGCCGTATTTCGCAATTCGCACATTATTACAGCTGGCGAGGGATGAGGAATCCCGCTTCTCTCAAGGGGCGAAAGCTATCAGATCCAACACCTATGTAGACGACATACTTGCGGGAGCGAGCTCCCTGGAGGACGCCCTCGAGGTCAAGCATCAGGTGGTGAGTCTTCTCAGGGTGAGCGGCTTCGAGTTAAGCAAATGGGCCGGATCACACGCCGCTCTATGCCCCGAGGGGGACAAGGCTGAGCGGCTCTTTCTAAAGACGGACACCGTCGGCACTTTCGGTGTGTACTGGGCTCCAACCACCGATCGGCTCACACTGAGAGCAATTCCGACGCTGCAGTCGATCGGTAACAGACCAAACGGACCGTGCTCTCGGATATCGCAAGACTATTCAACCCGGCGGGTTGGGCTGCTCCTGTTCTTATTGGAGCTAAGGTCTTCTTGCAAGAACTCTGGATGGCCGGCCTGGATTGGGATCAACCGCTCCCGCCGACGCTGCGAAATCACTACCTGCGACTAGCGTCTGCCCTGCCGGAGTTGGACCGGTTGAGTGTTCCCCGGTGGACGGGAGTCACGGAGGCGGACGGCCGTACGAACCTACAACTGCACGGGTTCTCCGATGCGTCGGAGAGAGCTTACGCGGCCGCAATTTATTTAAGGGGCACTGGATCAAATGGCGCTCATACAACGAGCTTACTCGTCGTCAAGCGAAAGTCGCACCGGTGAAGCCGGTGTCAATTCCACGACTGGAGCTGTGTGAAGCCCTGCTCACCGCGCGACTACTCCAACGGACTGCCGCGGGACTTGGACTCACAAGCGAGAAAGTTTATGCCTGGACCGATGCCAGAGTGGTTCTTGCATGGTTGTGAGCACATCCCTCCCGTTGGAAGCCGTTCGTCGCCAACCGGGTGCCGCCGTCCAGGAGATCGTGTCGGCCGATCGCTGGCATCACGTTCCAACAGCGGAGAATCCAGCGGATGCTGCCACCAGAGGCATCACGCCCTGTGAACTCTCCAGTCTTCAGCTTTGGTGGAGGGGCCCCCCATGGCTGACAGGTCCGACCGAGTCCTGGCCGAAGGAGGCGCATGAAGACGTTGACAGCTGCGAGGAGCGCCGCTCGCACGCAGCCACGGTGGGCCACGGCACGAACGAAGAAAACGAACTTCTTACAAGATTCTCCTCTCTCTCTCTAAACTAATACGCGTTAGCGCGTTCTGTTTTAGGGTCCTCAGACGAGAGGCGCAGACAAGAACGACTCACCTCTCAGCCCAGGAACTGAACGACTGCCGATTACGATGGTTACGGATCGTGCAACGGCAGGACTTTGCGGGCGAGCTCAAGGCCCTCACGCGCGAGGCTCCTTTATCGAGGAAGTCTCCGTTGCGGGCACTGCGGCCATTCCTCGGACCGGATGGGTTGATCCGAGTAGGCGGACGACTGGAGAACGCGTCACTGAACTACGAAGAGAAGCACCCAATCGTCCTAACGAAAAGGAGTCATCTCTCGCTGTTACTGGTGTGTGACGCGCACCATTGTACGCTGCATGGGGGACCTCAGCTGACACGGAAGCGTCTTGGCCCGGCGGTACTGGGTCATCCACGCCAATACGCTCATACGCGCCGTGATCCACTGCTGCGTGCGGTGTGCGCGCTTCCGCACCACCGCGGCCCAGCAACAGATGGGACAGCTGCCGGCCGATCGGGTGCGGATCATGCGCCCGTTCTTGTCCGCAGGAGTGGACTATGCTATGGCCAATCCAGCTACGCGCCTCGAAGGGGCGAGGGCACAAGTCCTACAAGGGCTACATATGCCTATTTGTTTGTATGGCCACTAGCACCTAGAAGCTGTATCCGACCTCTCATCTGCGTCGTTCTTAGAAGCTTTCAGACAATTCGTATCAAGACAAGGTCGCTGCGCGCACCTGACAAGCGACAACGGGATGAATTTCCGGGGCGCGGACCGAGAGCTTCGCGAGATGTTCGGCGCCGCCTCGGACTTCTATAAATATTGCAAGGAATTGCTGGCTTCCGACGGCACCGAGTGGGACTTCATCCCACCTTCGGCCCCGCACTTCGGCGGGCTTTGGGAGGCCGGGGTCAAGTCCACCAAGCATCATCTCCGACGCGTCCTCGGGGAGCAGACCCCAACTTACGAGGAGCTTTCCACGCTCCTCTGCCAAATTGAGGCTTGCCTCAACTCGAGGCCGCTCAGTCCGCTGAGCGCGGATCCTACGGACTTTGTGGCTCTTACGCCCGGTCACTTCCTCATCGGCGAGGCTCCGGTCAATGTACCGGAGCCCTTCACGCTGAGGAACCCCCCCGGACAAACCCGTGTTAGATCTCGACTGATCTCTAATTTGCGTGATCATTTTTGGCGTAGGTAGTCGCAGGAGTACTTGCAGCACCTCCAACAGCTGATCAAGTGGAGAACGCATGGCCAACATCCAACCTGGCGCCCTCGTGCTGCTGCGAGACGACCTCCTGCCGCCTGCTAAATGGTCGCATGGACGGGTGCGAACAGTACATCCGGAAGACGACGGACTAGTCCGCGTCGTGACCGTCGACACGGCTACCGCTACGTTGAAGCGGTCGATCGCGAAGATCTGTCCGCTACCAGGGTCATCGGACCCTTAGAATCAACCGAGCAAAGGACGCAAGGCGGGCGACAGCCCTACATCTCCACCCTGTTTTGTCGCTAAGACGAGGCGGGCGGTATGTTGGAGAGCGAACGTAAAACCGACGAAATACCGGCGGCCGAGAATCGCTGATCCACACTCGATCTCGATGTCCCAGACCGAGGTCGCACGATCGAAAACATGTTACCAACGTCGATACAAAAATTGTGTCGATTATTTCACTGTGGACAACTATGATTTTGGCTACATGGACATGCCTTCACCATCGGTGTCATGCAAAACACAATCATCCGAAAATGATTCTGACCAAGAAATGGAGGAGGAGGAGGAGGAGGAGGAGTCAGATAGGAGAGAACCATCGTCATCATCATCATCATCATCATCATCGCCAGATTTCTTGTCGGCAGCCTATTTATCTTTTCTGTGATAAAATAGGTGTACAACATATGTGATATCAGCGTGTTCTGAGAGAGAGAGTAGATATGTCTTCGCGGAAGGTGTAAACATGTCGATAGACAACTACTGAGCAGCCGCTATTTTTGTTTCGTTGGAGATCATCTTTCGGAGATAATTGCATCATTGCATGAACAAAGGGATGACCGGGATATATAATGAGGACCGATGTCACTGCCAGGTCATAGTACGGTGACATTTCGGCGTAATAAGTGACTCGAGAATAAATTGTTTTTGTAATAAAAAATGGAGAAAGACAAAGAAGTAGTGATCTCCGACGATGAAGAGATGGAGGTGGTCGTCGTCCCGGATGACGAGATGGAGGTCATAACCATCTCCGACGACGACAGCGACAGTGATAGTGCGATGTACGACCCTGTGTACGACAGGGAGGTGAACAACGTCCTGGATGACATTGAGGAGATGGACGTTGATATCGTACCCATTGATGAAGACGGCGATGACGATGACGATGACGATGACGATGACGATGACGATGGGTACGATAGTGACAACGCTGTTCGGGAGTCGTGCAGCTCCCGCATGTATGGCATACGCGCCACTGCATCCCTCGACGAGACAGCGAGGGTATGCACTGTGGCGTCGTATGTCATGGCATTCGTCGCACCATGGGGGCCGATCAGGATCTGCTTTCGCTGTTTCGTGAGAAACAGGAGCAGATTCCTGAGCATCACAACCATCGAGGGACACACTACATCGCGGTACACAGCTGTACCCGAACTGCGTTGCGAAGATTGCCGGGAAAGACTATACGTGTTCTACCTGGCCAACGCTTGTCCCACATGTCAAGGACGTGAGTATATATATATATATATATATATATATATAATATGTCAAAAAAATATATATAAAATATTAAATTATTATATTTCTATGCACAGATGTCGAGTCTGATGACAGCGATGGGTGATGCGACCCCTTCTCTCACTGTTCGTACATCGCACTATCACTGTCGTGTACAGTATAAGATGTTAACCTCCATATATCCGGGAAACGACCAACTCCATCTCGTTATCTCGAGACACTAATTTTTTGTTTTTTACTTTGTGCACAACAACCAAATTTTTTCACTTTGGACCCGTCGGCTAAGTATATAAAATCAAAAAATCTATAAAATATTTTTAATTATGTATCTATTCTAATGTGAGATGAAATAATCCGAGCCAGTCAATCAATCCCAGACTCTTCCGGGTTCCGGTCATGCTCTGCCCGGTCACCTTCGATTTATTTTCTTTTATATATTTATATTTTTTAACTTTGCTTAATTATTTAATATTTTTATAAATATTTATTAGTGCAATATTTTTTATTTAACGAATATATTTTTTCGTTGTTAATTTTCACTACATTTTTTTGGACCGTTAAATTGAATATTTTACAGATTTTTAATTCTGTATTATCCCACAAGATAGGAGAGAAGTTAGATCGAAAGTCGCGATCGGAAGTGACCGAACCTGGTGCCGTGCGATCTCTACTGAAGCATTACAAGTACACTCGATTCTAACTTCTGCATATATATAAGGTGGTAAATAACCGCCGGAACTCCAGCGTGTACACTGGGTAATGCAATGCGTCGGTAATATATAAATAGAATTAAAAAAATAGCAATAAACAAATCGGATGAAAGTGGTTATTTTTAAAAAACCTATTTTTTCGTTAGAAAAATATGTAAAACCAATTTGTAGGAAACAGGCAAGATATAAAATGAATAATCAAAAGATTTTTAATTATTACATTAAAAAAAAGTGGTGTTTCCTCATCCTTCAACATCTCTCGCTGCCCGGCCGACTCATCTTGCGCCCGAGTCCACGACCTTCTCTACTCTCTCGGTTATTCAAATCCGGCTATGCTCTTTCGCCGCGGTCCGAGTTTCTCTCTGTTTTTTCGTCCAAGTAGATAGGCATAACGCCACGGCATGCGTTATCTCTCTACGCAGCATTTCTGTATCCGCCCAGCCGCCAATTCTTACTTGCCGCAGATCTATTCGAAATCTTGCGTCTTTTTCTTTCTCTCCTGGACGTGCCCCTGTAAGAAAAATCGAATATTATCCAGTCTGAATGCAATGTCCTTGACACTTTATCTTCGCAGTACTGTAACGGTTGGCGCCTTTGTCAACTTCTGATATATCATATAAGTTGTATTCGTCTTATAAATTTTAAATATCTGTATATATAAAGTTTTATACATATATAAATACTAAAGCCACCAGCATGCGTTATTCGACAAATTTGTTGATTTCATGTGAAGGCCATTTATTGACGCGTATATGATATCTAAGAATTTTATCCATTCGTATTCCCAATGACAATATGTGGAGATGAAGATATAGATTCGATACAACGTTCGACGAGACTCGGGAATCGATCCGTACACTTTGTTCGTCACATGCTTCCAGAGCTCGACCTCGATGTAACGTCGTTCGACATCATCATGCGATCGCTGATTCGGGAAATTAGAGTTACTTGGTGCCTTTATATGTGAAATCGCACTTTAGCGGGCCAACTGATGCACATGTATAACACATCGTTGTTTGGAGAGGAGCATTGTTCAGGTAAATTGTGAATAGCTGGCGGCTTATCGTAAGTCCCTTTCCAGTTTCGAGAGATAGTAATCAGCTGTTCTCCCGATGATCTTCTATGGCGATCTCCACATAATCGGCGGATCGACTCTTGATGCCGTTTCGAGGAATTTGATTCCGTTGCCTTCATATCTATCGTTTCCAGTAGCGCACACTGAGGCATAGCGAGCTGTAAAATTAAAATATGTAAATTATAAAATTATATATTTAAGTACAAAAAAGTTGTCTTATGTCGCATTTTTCTACGCATATTTTCTTCATGTCTCCCGGGTGTATAAATTCATCTGTCTGCTGCTTCTTTTAATACGAGGTATTAAAATAGAACCGTCGGGTTAGAACGGCGCGGATGTTCCATTAATATAGGTACTAATACAGAGAAAAGTATAGAATCGAAAGGATCTGAATAGCTCAGTTGGAAGAGCAGTCGCCCGGCAAGCGAAAGGTCTCGGGTTCGATTCCCGATTCTGCGACTTTCGGATCTATATTTTTCTCTCGCACTTTATTTCTTTAGGGGGAATAGGGGATACATGGAATTAAAAATCTCTTGTAGAGATTATTCCAATTTTATATCTTGGCCGTGTCCAAGTAAAAATTTGGTGCCTTGTGCACAGGTATTTAATTCTAACGAAAAAATTTAGTTTCGTTTAGAATAACGCACTGTCATCCGCGATTTGGCTCTTATTGCCTATCTTATATATGTTAAATTTATATTTATATATTACAGAGCCTAGTTAAACTCTTAATTTATACACGCTGGCTTAAAGGCGTTTATTTACCAACATTAATATATATAACAGAGAAAAGTATAGAATCGAAAGGATCTGAATAGCTCAGTTGGAAGAGCAGTCGCCCGGCAAGCGAAAGGTCTCGGGTTCGATTCCCGATTCTGCGACTTTCGGATCTATATTTTTCTCTCGCACTTTATTTCTTTAGGGGGAATAGGGGATACATGGAATTAAAAATCTCTTGTAGAGATTATTCCAATTTTATATCTTGGCCGTGTCCAAGTAAAAATTTGGTGCCTTGTGCACAGGTATTTAATTCTAACGAAAAAATTTAGTTTCGTTTAGAATAACGCACTGTCATCCGCGATTTGGCTCTTATTGCCTATCTTATATATGTTAAATTTATATTTATATATTACAGAGCCTAGTTAAACTCTTAATTTATACACGCTGGCTTAAAGGCGTTTATTTACCAACATTAATATATATAACAGAGAAAAGTATAGAATCGAAAGGATCTGAATAGCTCAGTTGGAAGAGCAGTCGCCCGGCAAGCGAAAGGTCTCGGGTTCGATTCCCGATTCTGCGACTTTCGGATCTATATTTTTCTCTCGCACTTTATTTCTTTAGGGGGAATAGGGGATACATGGAATTAAAAATCTCTTGTAGAGATTATTCCAATTTTATATCTTGGCCGTGTCCAAGTAAAAATTTGGTGCCTTGTGCACAGGTATTTAATTCTAACGAAAAAATTTAGTTTCGTTTAGTATAACGCACTGTCATCCGCGATTTGGCTCTTATTGCCTATCTTATATATGTTAAATTTATATTTATATATTACAGAGCCTAGTTAAACTCTTAATTTATACACGCTGGCTTAAAGGCGTTTATTTACCAACATTAATATATATAACAGAGAAAAGTATAGAATCGAAAGGATCTGAATAGCTCAGTTGGAAGAGCAGTCGCCCGGCAAGCGAAAGGTCTCGGGTTCGATTCCCGATTCTGCGACTTTCGGATCTATATTTTTCTCTCGCACTTTATTTCTTTAGGGGGAATAGGGGATACATGGAATTAAAAATCTCTTGTAGAGATTATTCCAATTTTATATCTTGGCCGTGTCCAAGTAAAAATTTGGTGCCTTGTGCACAGGTATTTAATTCTAACGAAAAAATTTAGTTTCGTTTAGAATAACGCACTGTCATCCGCGATTTGGCTCTTATTGCCTATCTTATATATGTTAAATTTATATTTATATATTACAGAGCCTAGTTAAACTCTTAATTAAATTATTATTATTATATTTCTATGTGTAGATGCCACTACCTCGAGCCGCCACATCTCTCTCTCTCTCGCCGGCTCTCTCCGCTCACTCGCCGTCACCGTATTTATTTTATATTTTATATTTTATATTTTTTATATTTTTTATATTTTTATATTTTTATATTTTTTTATATTTTATATTTTATATTTTTATATTTTTATATTTTTATATTTTTTTTATTTTACTTATATTACTTTTTATTTTTTATTTACACACACAGTAGAGAGGGTTTGGAGTCGTTAAATACCGCGGAAGTGACGAACCGCGGGGTCCTCATCTCTACTGCAACACATGTACAAGTACACACACGCATACACACATGCACATACTCTGACATATGAGGTGTAAATCCGACCGGCAACCTCCACGCGGTACACCTCGGGTAATGCCAATGCCGGCGGTAATATATTAAATAAGAATAAAAAAAAATATTAATAATATAATAAAATTTTATTAATTTAAAAAATGTTTCCCTTCTTCTTTCCTTATAGAAAAAATATGTAAAAACTAATGTAAAAAATATGAATAAAAAAGTAATAAATAAAATATGTATTTTATTAAAATAAAAAAAATGTTTTTTCTCCTCTCCTTCACATCTCTCGCCGCCCGAGCCGCCACATCTCTCGCCGCCCGAGCCACCGACTCTCTCGCCTCTCGCGCTCTCGCCACAAAATCCAGGCTTGGCTCTCGCTCTCGCCGCGAGCCGCACGTGCTCTCTCTCTCTCGCTCCGACGGGAGAGCGCGTATACCGCCGCGCGCTACCTCTCTCTCTCGCAGCATCTCTCGCCGCCCGAGCCGCCGAATCTCTCTCGCCGCCGCATCTCTCTCAAATGCGTGCGTCTTCTTTCTCTCTCTCTCTCACTCTGGAAGGCGTGCGCCTCGTAAGATAAAATTATCGATTTTTTTCTCGCTGAATGCAATGTCCTTGACACAATAATTATATCTCGCAAAGTATGTAACGGGTGGCGCGCAAATAAAGTACACCATGATATATACATATAAGTATTTATTCGTCTTATATTTAATACATAATTATATATAAAGTTTTATTACATATTAAAAACTAAAGCCACCAGCTCGCAATCGACAAGTTGGTGCATGTTGAAAGCATTGCTAGCGCGTATCGCATTCGACAATTCTCTCGCATTCGTTACAATGGATGCAATATTGGAGAATTGAGTATATTTGATATCAACCGTTGCGACGAGCCTCGTCAATTGATCGTACATTATTTCGATACATGAATCGAGCTCGAACATACGATGTAACGTCGATTCGACCATCATCATGCGCACGTCCGCTGATTCGAGACTTATGAGCTTGGTGCCGTTTATCTTGTGAAATCGCACTGTTAGCGGCCCGACACTTATGCAATTATACACATCGTTGTTGGAGGAGGAGTCATTGTTCAGGTAATTGTGAATAGCGTGGCGTTGCTCGTAAAGTCCTTTCCACGTTTCGAGAGATAGTAATAGCTGTTTTCCCCGATGATCTTCTACGGCGATCTCCACATAACTCGGCGGATCCACTCTGATGCCGATTTCGAGGAATTTGAATTCCGTTGCCGTCAATGCGTATCGTCTTCCAAGTATGCGAACCGCACGAGGCTCCAGCGAAACGCTGTAAAAATTAGATAAAAAAGATAAAATATAAAAAAATATAAAATATATAAAAGATACAAAAAAGTTATACTTACTCGTCGCATTTCTTCTCGCACATTTCTTCATGTCTCGGCATGTAGTAATTCATGCTGCTGCTGCTTCTTTGAACCGAGGGTATTAAAAAGTGAACCGTCAGTTAGAACGGTCGACGAAAGACTGATTGTATAATAAGGTACTAATAATCGAGTAACGGTCATTTTTAAAATATTAGGAGAAGGGGATTCTTAGAAATATATCTGGAGGGAAAGAACAAAGAGAAATATTTAAAATATTAGGAGAAGGGGATTCTTAGAAATATATCTGGAGGGAAAAAACAAATTATTAAAAGTAGTGGGGGTAAAAGAAATTCTTAGAAATATATCTGGAGAGAAAGACAAATTATTAAAAGTAGTGGGGGTAGAAGAAATTCTTAGAAATACGATTGCGTGAGAAATTTTTAAAAGTAGTGGGGGTAAAAGGAATTCTTAGAAATATCTGGTTAGGAAAAATAACAAAGAGAATAGTATGTAAATAATATGTTTATTCAAAAAAACGGATGATCGTCGCGATTAGCCGACCACCAATTGAATAATTTAAATACATTTTGTAACGCGCAATTTTTTACATGTTTATTACATCGTAGAGTATATGTGGGATCTAATTTATTTAATGCAGGCACATCTTCATATATGGCATCCAAGGTCTCAATCATGAAACCGCTGCACACATCGTCCACTATTTCGGCAAGCCACTCTCGCTTTTCGAGTCCTTTTACATACACGAGAGAGGACTCTTCATCCTCGTCTTGTTCATTTATGCCATTGATAGCTGCCGTGATCAAGCGCTGAGCCATGCAGTATGGAACATTTCCTCCCATTGCAAGCTGTGATGATGCTGAGTTAGCCACGAGACCTGGCGCCTTTCCGACTTTATAAGCACGCTCCACGGCACAGGGCATGCGAAGAAATAGTGCGACAAGATATATCCTCTTCTCAGGATTGCCGCTTCCTTCACGATAAATCGCTTGTTTAGGATAAATTCTTGCAGGTCGACAAACGTTGGTGCGGACATGATTTCTTCGATGTGAGTCAGTCGGGAGGTATTACTTCACTAACATCAGACATCTCGCATCATCATGATTATGTATCCTCCTCCTCCCCTCTCTCACACGCGTAGTTGTGTAAACAATTTTAGGTGATTTTGCGCACAACGTTGGTCAACGGGTTGTACTGGATCACGCGATCGTGCATGATGAGACAATATGCTGTGGTATTATTAGGCACGTTTTCCTTACACTCAAATTCCAATCTCACATCCACCGTTGCGCTCTTGGCCGATTCGTTTTGTCGAGAACAATCGATAATCACAAACGGACCGTTTTGTAAAAACCGTGTGATGGTGAGGCTCGGCTCGAGATACTCGTATCCGTAATAGTTTTTGCAGAAACGCGCATACGTGTCATACAGAATCGACCATCTGTTTCTATCGAAATCCAGATTCATATCGTCGTACGGATAACATTCCGAGTTCAGATAGAGTTTCACGTTGGTTAATTTACAGTTGTCGAATCGACTCGTATCCTCGGACATGACATTTTTACGCCCTGTCTGCAGAGCAAAAATTACATATCGCGGCTTCTCCAGTTGAGTCGCGGTCTTAATGGCCCACGAATGCTTGGTCGTACGCTGCAATAGCGGAAATTCGTATAGATCCCACGAGCGGAAACCCATGCTGAGGTAACGTCCGCTTTCCAGAGCGCGCAGCATCGACAGCTTCTTAATCTCGCTCAACAACACGTGTGGCATTCGCCATTGTATCTTGAATATGTTGATCACAGGCTCCAGTGCAGAATCTTCATACAGACAATTATTGTCGTTGCGCGCTCGTATTAGGATCAACTCATGACGCGCATTAATAACAACGCGTTTGTAATCCTCGCAAAATCCCAGCAACATGTGCAGCGGTACGCAAAAATTAAAGTATCCATTCACAGTAGTCGGGCTATCCCAGCCTGCATTTCGCATAATCACGCTTCTATCGGATGACATTGTTACATAGTTTTTCAGCAGACTTGTTATTCCCACATTCCTGTTGCGATCAATCTCCACACCATCGAGTTCATAGCAAATTTCGTCAAACATGAATGCGACGCAATTATTTCCCAGCATCACATTGGATCCCTCAACTGGATGAGTTATCCGCAGTTCACCCTCGATGTAGAGGAAACTCTCATACGGCAACGTATATAAATCCTGTTGTTGTATGGGTATTCTTATCTCGTCGCTGTATCCAAATGTTGTGTTGGCAAACGGGTTGTATGTGTGAGTCTCAATCTTGACGATGCGGTCGTCAAAGACTGGCTCTTCCTCGATGTTGAGAATCTCAGTCATTGTTCAGATGGCGCGCACCGCAAATCCCAAAGATTGTAAAAACGCAACGTTTGACGAGGTGAGTCTCTTCTTCGCGGTTGATTTGATATTAGCGAATGATGTTGCTGCTGGTCTGATTGTGTTCTTCGTGTCTTTATTCAACACGAGCATCCCGTTGCACGAGGGTGGCCCGCCGTCGTACGTGCAATCTAATTGTTATCTCTTCACCTCGAAAATCGAGCAATCGCCCCTCCTGGTCAGTAACGCGTAACACTAAATCAGTAATGCTCCGTACGAAGACCGGCAGGTAAATGATCTGCGCCGGCGTTTCCGATATCTTATATCCTGGTGGTACTCTCGGTGAAAATTCGTGTATCGTGTGAACGAGTTTATCGTTGCTGTATGCACCCGCGGTCACGTTACACTCTATGCGGATAATGTTCACGTTGATAATATTAATCGCCATGTTCGATTTGTGCCATTTTCGCGGTTGCAGTATACGATTCGAGAATCCCAGCAGCGATCCAATGTTGTTGGGCATGCTAAAGTTTATTCTGTAGGCACACTTGATCTCGCTTCTCATCGTATTATAACTAGCGCGGAGCACAATTGGATAATCTTCATCGTCGACACCTTTATCGCTAACAGCATTATGTTTTCGGGAAAGTGCGCGTTTCAAAAATTCATGTGTCGCTTGCAGCTCGTACGATCCCTCGGGAATCGTAATTTCCGCGTCGTCTTTGCTGTAGTAAAATTTATTATTCGAGGAATTTACATTCGATATAGTGTGATAAGTTTCAAAATCCGTCAGACCGAGCTCGTAGTCCGCGTCGCTCAATTCTATGGGGGAAAAGAAGGTCGCCGCGAGGACGCTACTCTTCCCAGTCAATGTTAGTGTTAGCGACATGTTGACAAAACTGAGTTAAATAGCGCAATGTCAGTCTTTAAATTCGCTGCAAGTTGAACTAAAATTCAATCTCTCGGAGAAACTGCAAGCACAACTGTCCGCAGATACTCTGATCATACGTTTGATAAGAGGTGTAATTGTATTCCAATTTCAACACATTTAAATATCGCACCAATTCCTCGGGTGGTCGAAGATTGCCAAAACTGTCGAAACAGATTGCGCGATTTCCCCTTTTTGCATATGCCACCCAATGGGACCGTCTGTGCTGTCCAGATTGACGATACCGCTCTCATTTTCTCGCGCGCCATTTATTGGTAAATTATTGCGCATAAATACACCTTTAAAATATGGAATGTGCTATAACCGTATCGCGCGGAATTCTCAGCGAATATCAATTCGTCTCGTAAGGAGAAAAGTCCCCTGCGGAATATCGGTTACCTTCGGCGCGATCTCCCCGTCCGATCACAAAAAAAATTATAACAAAAAAAAAATAAAAAAAAAACTAAAATCTCGATTTAGTTGGGCGCCAGGTGCGGCAGCCGCACCGTCTCTCAATTAATAATTTCGCGGGACGCTAAGTCTTAATTTACTCGGACTTATTTGTCCAAGCACGTTCGCGGGCATCAATCACGGGAGAGCAAGAGATCGCGACGGCAACTTTCCCGCTCGGCTAGCCTCTGTACGGGTAAGGGTTCGGGTGCGTGGCGGCGAGAAATAACCCGAGGAATTAAAGTTAATAAAACATATATTTAAATTTTGTCCATAAGACACATGAGTATATAATATACAGAAATAAGCGGCGTGCACAGACGCACGATCGAGAGTTCGGTGAAGCAATACGACCGGTGGTTCGCCGTGCCGAGTTATGAATAATATTTAACTAATTCGCGGCAACGAGGTAGTGTCTCCCATAACACAAAAAAAAATTGATTAATTAAATTGGCGATGCGCCACCGGGTATATTGCTCCACGCCGTAGGCGCGTGATCCGCGCGGTATGCGCGACAACAAAGGGGTCGGCGTAAGGGCGCACCGCGTGCGCCGTACATAAATTTCATACACACACAATTAAACGTAATCACGCCTTTTCTTGTAAGGCAACATCAATACTTTAATGAGGCCGAAAGCGTTTATGAGCTCTCCGATTTTTCGCCTCGAACAAAATTCGGCAACGCGTAAAATGCGGTAATTTTCGCGCGACAATATTACGCGCGAAGGCTGTCCACGCGGGAGAGAGAATATGCGGAAACGCAAGAGAGTGGATGGGTCGTAGTTTCTCCCAATAGAGTTTCTTTACGTTAGTACCGCGACTCGACAATAAAACGAGTTTCTCGCGATTTTATACAGGCCGGCAACTAAGTCTAGCCTAGTTGCTTAACGATAAGTAATTCGGGACCCATCCACCCTGCTACCTTAATTCGGCGACAGCAGGATGACCACGTCGTCTCACCAGTCCTGTACGATCCTTAACGTCCTCTCCTCTCTCGCTCTCTATACTTCGCACTTCCGTCTCAGGACCTCCGCTCTCTTCGGGCGCTCGCTAGACAGTGCCGAACCGGGGGCCCTCAGGAGACACGTCGGTGACCCAATTATCTAGATAGGCCACTCGCGGCGCTATCAGGTCGGCCGCGCGCGCGGCCTCGGTGATCCTTGCGGCCGCGCGCTTAATTATCCTTACCCGCGGAGTCCTGATCCGCGGGTTGCCCTTCGTAGGCGGTCGTCGCGGCAGCGCACGGCAGGGCCGCTCCTTGCTCTCCTTCGGGATTCCGGATGTCCCGGGGGCGGCAGCTCTCCTGCCGGCGCTCCGTATGCGAGGACTCGGGTGCTTGTTGCACCCGAGTGGCCATCCCCTGCTCGCTCCTGGAAGGTACAAATTTTTAGGCAGTGGCACCTACTCCGTTGTCGGATGTTCGGTGAAGGAATTTTTAATTTTGGGCTTACCGGGCATGTCCCTGACGAAGGGGGTCCCCGTCGTCCTGCTTCCTATGCCTTCCTATTTCTCCTCCAGGGTCTCTCTCTCTCGGCTGAGGCTCGTCGCACATCCTGTCTGCCGCCGAAATAATCCTAACTCTCAACAAAAAATATACGGAAACGCGTAGCAGCGGGATCGCGTCCGGTCCCGCGCTTTTCGCACGCAAGCTCTCTCTCTCTCTCTCTCACTGTCTCGGGAGAGCAGAGGTCCCGTGCCCTCCCCCGATTGGGCCATTCAGCCCTTGTGACGGACAATTTCAATTTGTTACGTCACAGTGCATACGTTTTGCAAGTTGTAGCAATTGCACATTTGTAGTTACACCTTGCGGCATTTTTAACGTTTTTTTGACGTTTTTTTTTTCCTCGCTCCTCGTCCATATTTGTAAGGGGCGAGATACAGTCCGCGGCCTTCCATGGCGCGATTGTGGCGTAGTATCTCTTGCAGCTGACGTTGCGCGGCTTTATTGTCGTTTACCGCTTTTGCTACGCCAGCCGCTCCGCCGACCAGGGATCCGAGCGCGCCCAGCATTGGTAAAATCGGCAAAAATCCGCCTCGTTTCGCTGCCGAAAGTACCCTCCTCTTCTTCGTCCTCTTCTTCAAGCCCATGCCGAGCTTCGTCTTGGCTTTCATCGCTGCCCAGACAACTGCGGCCGCGGCTCTCACCGAGACTCGAGTCTTTCGCGACGATGCGAGTTTTCGCTTTCTCGGCGAGTACCTTATTCGCCGCGTGTCTCTCGGCGAGTTCGCTGCTCCGAGAGTACGCTATATCGTGTTCACGACACGCCGCGTCCAATGGGTTGACGCCTTGATCACCTCTAGCCAATCGCTGTTCCAAACGAGTTCCCGGGCCGCAAAATTGATAGCCAGGGATATGAAGCTCGACCGGAAGTGCGTTTATCGCACGATTTAATACACCTGTGCCTATTTTCGTTGACATCCGCCGCAATCTCTAGACGATACTGAGCAAAGCGCGAGTCGGCGCAGCTATAAATAGGCGGACGTTGGAGGTCAAATCGGGAGTGAGAAAATGCAATTCGTGCGACAACCTCTGACGATACGAGTGATGAATTACGACGACAGAGTACGCTGCAACGTGAACGAAGGTGTGCGCAAACACGGTACGATGCTACCGACAACTATACGCGCGATCGTTTGCGGCCCCTCAAACTGCGGTAAAACCAACGTGTTGATAAGCCTGCTGGAAAGTCCGCATGGTGTGCGTTTCGAGAACGTGTACGTGTACTTTAAATCGTTGCAACAGCCGAAATATCGCTATTTGGAAGATTTATTGACGCCGATTGACGAAATCGGCTACTTTACATTCTCCAATAACAGTGACGTCATTCCACCGAGCGAGGCATGTCCAAATTCAATTTTTGTCTTTGATGACGTGGCATGCGACAAGCAAGATACGATAAGAGAGTACTTCTCAATGGGGCGCCACTCGAACATCGACTGCTTCTATCTCTGTCAGACATACGCGAGAATACCGAAACATCTTATAGGCGACAACGCGAACCTGCTAATCCTGTTTAAACAGGACGCCACCAATTTGAAGCACGTATACAACGATCACGTGAATACCGACATGTCGTATGAGGATTTCGGGGAGTTATGTCGTCCATGTTGGCAACAAAAGTATGGATTTCTAGTGATAGACAAGGACAGCTCGCTTACGAACGGGCGATACAGAAAAGGATTTAACGAGTTTGCGATACCGCGGAGCCATTAGTCGTCGACAGCACTCTCTAGAGTTTAGGATGGCTGATAATATTCGCGAGCGTGAAAAGGTTGCCAAGGAGATTGCGAAGACGGCCGAATCGATCCGCAAAAAACACCGCGCTCTGAAGACCGGAAAGATCGATGATGATATCGCCGTCAAGACTCACTTTAAACCTATTATCGAGCCGCTACAATAGATTGTCGACAACGCGACGATTTTGGTGAAAAACGAGCCTAACACCGACGACGACGACGACGACGACGACGACGACGATGACGATGACGGTGTGAAGATCGAGACACGGTATGAGGGGGAGACACCGAAAAAGAGAAAACATAAAATTATCAAGCGATATAAAGAGGAGGAATTGAAAAAGAGAAAATATGATATTTCGAAGCCATTGGACGCTTCACTGCCGACAACATCTACACCGATAAGCGCACAACCTGTGATACCCAAAGTGCTCGTAGACGAAAATGTTTTGGAAACCACGCGTAACCTGTCCGAAATACCCCTTCGACACTGGTTAAGATCGCCGGAAGGTCGACAAATGATGCGAAAGAATTTGGGGCCATTAGGACGAGAATACATGGACGCTCTCCTCGGTGCTGATGAGAAGAAAGAAATTGATAATGTATACGGAGTCTACTTCGGCGAGAATGAAATGCTGCTCGGCAGCAAGCGATTCGCGATTGACAAAGATGACAATATAATCATAGGCGACACGCGGTACATTGGAACGCCCGGATTGTACGAGTTGATCTTCAAGAAAAGACCCGATTACCAGGAGGACGATTTGCAAAAATACAAGCACATATTATTGGCGACAAACGTGCATAAACGCAATTTTGATGCGCAAGGTCGTGTGAAGGGTAGCAAGGGGGACAAGTACAAATATATAATCGCACCGTTGACGCGGGTGGAGAGCCCAAAATCTGGCATGAGAATGCCTCGCGCTATGACGCTAACCGACAATAAGATTGATTACGTGCACTGGGACGACCCTAACGAGCTAGTGGATCGCCTACGATTGCTCGACGCTTCGCGCCAAGCTGGCAACAACGCGCATGACAACGAGATCCTGTCGATCATCGAGGAACTGCGGGAAGCGGGCATTATTATAAATTAAACAAGGGTTCCGAAAATCTATTCAGTCCATCGCGTGACACTCTACAAAGCATTGCAAAAAATGTCTATCAATAAATTTGGATTATTCGAGAGGAGAATTGATACAGCCGGCGATCATTGGCATACATTGATGAGAAGATGTGTGCGTAAAAACGCTCTATGTCGCGTCGCTACAGATTATGACGCGAGATCGCGCAAGATTCGCCGTGTAGCGCAACCTGAGGCGGATACCGATGCCGTCAACAAATTGTACCTAGAAGAGTGCTTTAAAACATTGATGGTCCAACAGAAAGAGTTAGATGAGAAGCTGGCTGCGTTAAAGAAGGATGTACAAGCGTTGGAGACTGCGATAAAAGAACTTTTGCGTGCACCAAACACTATCTCAGACATCTAATGAGCGGTTGGCTCAGAAACGTCTATCAAACAAACGTCTAGAAGAAGGGATTCTCGAGTGGTTACGATCGACGTGCTACCAAACAACAATGAGTGGTATCAGTGACCGACCCGGAAGCAGCAGCTGTGAACGACCCGGAAGCAGCAGTGAACGACCTGGAAACGGTGGTGAACGCGACCGCTACGATCGAGGTTACGATCATGTCAAACAGGGTTGCGAACGAGGCTACGAACAAGTCCTTAAAGGTTACATACAAGGCAATCACCAACTCAGTAAGGGTTGCGAACAGGTCAGGCACGATTACGATCGATTCAAAAGCTGCGAACGGATCAGAAACGACTGTGAAAAAGGCTGCAAACGAATCAAAGACGATTTTCGAATGGGTCAAGGACGGGAGTGAACAACGCTATAACGACTACCTAACCCGAAAGAACCCCGAAACAACGTGGCACGAACGTGAACGAACCCCGAAACAACGTGGTACGAACGTGAAAGAACCCCGAAACAACGTGAACGAACCCCGAAACAACGTGAACGAACCCCGAAACAACGTGGTACGAACGTGAAAGAACCCCGAAACAACGTGAACGAACCCCGAAACAACGTGAACGAACCCCGAAACAACGTGAAAAAACCCCGAAACAACGTGTACGAACCCCCGAAATAACGTGAACGAACCCCGAAACAACGTGAAAGAACACCGAAACAACGTGGTACGAACGTGAAAGAACGAGAATGAATAGTGAAAATAACAACGAGCAACATAGTTTGGAGAGAAGGCAGTTGGTAAACGAGTTGCACGCGTCAGCGAGACAAAAATTTCCCTCGAAGGCATGTCATAGTGCGAGGATACGATGATCTGTGGCAAGCCGACATTGTCGAGATGCGTCCGTACTCCCGTTTCAACAGAAGTTACCACTACATACTCACCGTCATCGATGTGTTGAGCAAGTATGCGTGGGCTGTACCACTCAAGAGTAAAGGAGGAAGCGAGACAGCTGACGCAATCGCTAAGATAATTCGAGACAGCAAGAGATGTCCGAAAAACATGCAAACCGATAACGGGAAGGAATTTTACATCGCCGATGTGCAACGACTTATGCGAAAACATGACATTAATCACTATTCGACATATTCGGTATTGAAGGCGTCGGTCATCGAGCGATTCAATCGCACGCTAAAGAACGACATGTGGAAGATGTTTACGCTGAATGGCACTTACAAGTGGTTCGACATACTGCCACGCCTCGTATCAGATTACAACGGACGCAAGCATCGAACGATTGGTATGCGACCCGCCGACGTTACCCCCGCGATCGCCGAAAGACTCTTGGCTACCGTGTACAATCGTGTAAAAATCGCGGGCCCGGCAAAGTTCAAAGTAGGTAATCAGGTACGCGTCAGCAAGTACAAACAACTTTTCGAGAAGGGTTACACGCCAAATTGGACAACCGAGGTGTTTAAAATTGTTAAAGTGCAGCATACTAATCCCGTAACATATCTACTCGAGGATTATCGCAAGACATCTATCGCTGGAGCGTTTTACGAGCACGAGCTGCATCGCGCAAATTGTCTGGATGTGTACCTCGTGGAGAAAATACTGCGCAGGAGGGGTGACGAAGTTTACGTGAAATGGCTGGGATTCGACAGTTCGCACAACTCTTGGATACATAAAAACAATGTTATTTAATGTATTTTATTCAATCATTGTATAACATACTATATATTGTATACCATATATATATATGTATATAAAATATATAACAAAAAATATATAAAATATATATACTTCTCATTAATACATCCTTACAATATAAATATAATAAATATAATAAATATAATAAATATAATTTACAACGGTATTCTATAATGTCCCCACGGCAAGGTGTCGGTCGACTCAGGTACGACATACTGTTTGTCGTCGTAGGGACTTAGAGCAATTTTTGTCTCGCTGATGGTATACACTTTATGCAATTTCGATCTTATGCATGACTGCTGACGCGTCATTTCAATTTTGTCATTAAGGCAACGCGTATAATCGTCGAATGTTATACTACGCGCTACGACGTTACTTTTGACACCTTTTGCCTTTTTAGTGTCCTTTTTACCGTCCACCCGCAAAGCATACATTTTTGCTCTAAGCCCGACGAATTCGGTCATTATCGCGCCGTTATTCTCATCTTTCATCAGACCCGGCACCTTTTTATTCGCGAGTGGTATACCGTACGCATTATTCGCGGCGTAGTCGCTGGTATCGAATCGAGCGATATCGCGTTTCAAAATTTCATAGACATCTTGACATTTAATTTGATATATTAAACTGTCCGTGTCGGTGTACATTACTCTACAATTGTCACGATAGAGCGGTGACATGTATTTGTAATGAAATTCATAAAGGCATACTTTAGATATGTCGAGTATGCACATGCCGACGTAGATTGGTTTGTAGATTTTAACTTCGAGTTTGCGTAATTCTATGGCAACTAATTTTTCCGAAAATATGCTCGTACTATGAAAATTTGGTTTCGCGATCATTGCCTCCGCACCGTACCGTCCGTCCCATTTTGTTAATAATTTTACATCCATATGATTGCGCACATTTTCCATCGTCTTGCCGAATACCGCATTATTCATCAGTTTATATAAATTTTTTTCAAAATCGTTTTTCGCTCGTGTTCTAAACTGTCTGTTGAGTTCGATGTATTTTTGCAGCCACGCTGACTGCGTGAATTGTAGTATGCGGTATATTTTTGTTATGCGTAGCCCGTGGCGCGTGCACTGCTGTAGATTACGATAGTGTATCACGTAGCGCTTCTTATCGCAAAGCGTTGCGAGGAGTTTATACTCCCGCTTGCCGGGCGGCTTATCGCGCGTCGGGCAAAACGGTAGGTCAATGTGCGCGTCATGAAGATGCCGCGGATACTCTAAATCTATTTCGAGAACATAGCCTATAGGCGAATCGAACGCGATAGATGATACGTCAAAATTCGATATATCGTCGACCCACCGAAAATCGGCATACGGCAATGGTTGACACATTGCCCATCCGTACAAATTATTTACATCGAAATACATGAGGTACGATGAGGGTTTCGATGGGTCGTACGATTGCATGTACTTGTTATTAGCCTGTGCGTATCGGCCTGAAAATTGACTAAGGCCGCCGCGTATATCCCGTTCGACAAACATAACCATGTCAATGTCTGTTAATAATTCAAATTTTATATTCGTATGTTTTAACATGGCGTCCAATGTATATCCGGGGAGAGTATAATAATACGCGGGATCGAGTCCGTAACTTTTTATACAACTATCGCGAAAATTCTCAAATATATCGGCCAATAACAAGACATCAATTTTTAAATATAAATCGCTATATTCGCCTAGCGTTCGAAGGGAGAATCGGCTCCAGACGGTCTCGGCGTGCGCGTAATCACTCTCGGATACTGTGTCGCCGGTTAAGGAACTGTAAAATGAATCGCGCGGCGATAAACATGTGTCTTGTAATCTGTCCACGCAGTCTATGTATTCGTACGGAAAGACGCCCTTCCGTGTCAATAAATTAAATTTTTTACTAGTTAAATTTTGATATTCCGAATGTAAAATTTTTAGTTTTTCTTTATCCAAAAATGACGCTAATTTGTCGAGACTAGCGCTGAGAAACTTGTACGAATCGATAAACCGTAATTTGATATAATTTTTCGAATTATTATCTTGTGTCAATCTAACAGTCTTCGAGAATGAAATGTATTTTTCCTTTGTTATCGGCAGTAATTCGATTTCCCCTTCGAACGCTGTGGCTATGTTCTCGATAATAAAATGTGCGTCGTAGCCGGACAGATTGTGAAAGACTATAGGGATACAAAATGATTCTTTGTAATTTAAGTTACAATTTGAATGCACGGGACCCCTGTACCGCCCGGTGAGGTGGCAATGATCGCGGACGCGTGTATCGTCTTCGTCAAACGGTTTTTTCACAAATGTGACAATGCGTCGCGGTGCGAAATTTTAACCACTCGTCAGGCGTTAAATTTACCATGGGGACATTGGTCGTTAAAATATTTTTTACGCGAATTGCTAAATTTTTAAGCTGTTCGGCGAACTATGCGACGCAATCGACACTACGGCGGGAATTGTACGCGGACAACGAACTGTCGTACGAACACTGTACATAGTACGCGATGCTGAACACTTGATGATGTTGATAATTTTTGGCATCTTCGGTCTTTGCCAAAACACACTCGAGGTCTGCGTACACTACAAACGGCAGCCGCTCCTTCCTCGTGTAGTTGTCGAAGCTGAGCCACTTGTCATTCTCGCTCGGCAGCCGGTTAGCGCAGTCGTTCAGTTTCCCGCAATCTTCCATATGCGCCTGCAATTGGTCCTCAGAATAGAAATAGTGTAAACATCTGGAAAAAAATGAAAAATTTAATGAAAATTTAATTAAAATATAATTTACGTGTAATAAATATATATATATATATATATACTTACCGATCGCAAATAAATTTTCTACATTTGTGTTTGCTCAGTTGCGACCTTACGAGACGAGACAGATTTTTTATGCACGCGAAATGTCCAACGCTGTTTTCGTCCTCCACGTACAGCAGATTGACGTGCTTGTCCTTCTTTTTTTCCGAAAGACGCAACGGGACCATGTTCTCGTTCTCGATGATGTACACGTTTACGGAGATGTCGTTTGCAAGTTCGAATTTTTTAATTTGATTCACAGTCACTGGAAACTCAATGTTTTGGAGATTCAGCACTGTGGTGTAATGCGGATAGGAGGATTCTCGTTCCTTATGTCTTTCAGCGGGGTACAGAGCGGCCACTACTGATCATGCAAAACACGCATTGTCCGCTGATCGCACATTAACAACCGCTCTCTTTGCCATAATTTTTTGCGGTAATTTGACATGACATCCCGCGCGCATTGGATTGTACTTATTTACATTCACTGTCAAATCTATTATCCGCGACAATGCCCAGCCGCTATCGCGTTCCTGGAACTCTTCTAGCGATGCTAGCGTGGGCTCGATTACGCGGCGCTCGTACCACTCGCGTACATCGGACGTGCGAAAGAGTTCAAAGTTTCTCGTGTTAATACTTTTATTGGCGCGCTTGTTACCGGACACAAATTCACCGTTGAAAACAGTGTTCACTTTTACACTGATGTGTCTCTGCAGCACATTCTCCACGTTCTCGACTACAATGTCTGCGGCATTTTCCAAAAACTGACGCGGTTCGATGTGGTCTGCGTTAATTATCGCACCGGTCAGTATACGGCTATCGAACGCCGTATCGATTTTGCGCCAAAGTCTTTGCGCGTTATTGCCGCCGCCACTGAATCCACCGCCACTAGGCATGGATTCACCGACATACCGTCTCTGCAAGCGCACCTTTGCACCCTCGAGTCGCGCTATTCTCGCCACCAGAGATTGTCTATGTCCAATCGAGAGACGCGGACGCTTGGCACGGCTGCGTTCTTCCAGCTCTTCGATAAATTCTTCGCACTCTTGCAGCCATTCGAAATATTCGCCCAAGTTAGCAACTTGGCGAGAACGCTCCAACAGGTCGCGCTCAACGTTCTCCATTTTTGTAAAAAATTCACTTTTTCACACTTATTACAAAAAAAAAACTTCTTTGCACACTAAACTTTTTTTTCTTGCACCCCGAATGAAGCGTGCGCTCGCCAGTGGTACTATGGTCCGGCAGCTGCATCGGTCCTCGTTATATATCCCGATCATCCCTTTGTTCGTGGGATGATGATGCAATTGTTAATTCGCGAGAAATATTTGTGCGATATCTTATCTTGGATTTTCAGAGAAAATTTAGATATTGCTGATAATTCTTAGAAATACATAGATAAGACCGCCCGTTACCTTTCATTTCACCCCGTCGGATCGGATTGACACGTCGCGCAAACATGTCGCAACCTGTATGTATCAACCCGCTTGATTGTCGGCAAACCTTTTGTTCTTAATAATTCGCAGAATTATCTTATCTTATCTTCGGAGAAAATTTAGATATCGCTGATAATTCTTAGAAATACATAGATAAGACCGCCCGTTACCTTTCATTTCACCCCGTCGGATCGACACGTCGGATCGGATTGACATGTCGCAACCTGTATGGATCAACCCGCTTGATTGTCGGCAAACCTTTTGTTCTTAATAATTCGCAGAATTATCTTATCTTCGGAGAAAATTTAGATATCCAATTGTCGGCGCTCGATCCAAGCCTGAAACGGCGGCAGCCATTCGTAGAATTTTTATCTTATCTTGTTTATGAAAACTTAGATACCGCTCAAGCTTATCTTATCTTGTTTATGAAAACTTTGATACCTTACAAAGACGCCGCTTATCTTATCTTTGATACCTTACAAAGACGCCGCTTATCTTATCTTATCTTGTTTATGAACATATCAGGTAAAATGATCCCCTTATCTTATCTTGTTTATAAACATATCAGGTAACATGATCCCCTTATCAGGTAATATGATCCCCTTATCAGGTTATCTGATATGTTTATAAACAAAAGATAAGCTTATCTACTGATAAGACCCCCTCCCCCGCGTGACGTCACCCCCCTCGCCCCCGATTCCCCCCCGCCCCGCACCCCCCTTTATTGCCCCCGGGTTAGAACCCCCATAGTATACCTACTGATATATGAAAATGTATAAAAGTATAAAAGATATATTAATTATATAAAAAATATAACATACAGAGTGTTCGGCAACAGGTGGGCCAAAATGTAAGAAGTGGTTCTACATGATAAAATAAGACGAAAATCAAGAATGACAAAATTGCGTCCGAAACTTCGTTCATTAATTATAAATATTTTAAATTATTAATATTTTTACGATGTAAGTATCTGTGTACTTATGCGTCACAGTCTATTTTGACGGCGACTCCACCGATGTACCTTTTGCACGCCAGATATCGGCAAATTGCCGTGCGTCAGGCGTCCTTAATGCGAAGTGTAAAATATTTATAATTAATAAACGAAGTCTCGAACACAATTTTGTCATTCTTGATTTTCGTCTTATTTTATCATGTAGAATCACTCCTTACATTTTGGCCCACCTGTTGCCGAACACCCTGTATATAAACAATATATAAAAATATATAAACGATATACAAGATATGTACAAAAATATATAAAAATATATAAAAGTATAAAAAATATATATTAATTTATAAAATAAAATTATATAAATGTATTAAAATTTATAAAATAAAAATATATAATAAAAAGATACAAATATAAAAAGATATATAAAATAAAAATTATATAAAACAATATATAAAAATATATAAAAATAAAAAAAGGTCGGAGGCGAGAGAGGGATCCATGCCTAGATTCGGCGGCAGCGAGAGAGCCGGCGAGAGAGTCAGCGGGCCTGCGGTGACTGCGAGAGAGAGGGGTCGCGTCAACCATCGCTGTCAGACTGTGCCTCGGCATCTGCACATAAAAATATAATAAATTATTATACTATTTTTATATATATTTTTGACATATATAAATATATATATATATATATATATATATATGTGTACTTACAGCCTTGACATATTGGGCACAAGTTGGCCAGGAAGAGTGTGAATACTCTTTTCAGACAATCAATGCAGTAAAGATGCGGCACATCTCTGTACCGTATCGTCACGTGCCTATGGATGAGTGTGATTGTCGCAAATCTTTCCCTGTTTCTCATAAAACAGGGAATGCAGATTCTCACCAACCCCCCCTGGCGAGACATATGCCATTATAACGCATACCCACGTTTCTTCGTCGAGGGTTGCGATGGTCCGTACGTCTAACGTACGCGAGTGGTACGCCTCGCGAACACCATTTCCACTGTCATACCCATCGTCGTGCAGTGGTTGGTCTTCTTCTTCTTCTTCTTCTTCGACGATGGGTACATCAATATCCATCTCTTCAATATCATCGACGATGATATTGACCTCCCTGTCATATTCGGGGTTGTACATCTCGTCGTCGTCGCTGTCGTCGGAGATCGTGACGACCTCCATCTCGTCATCAGAGATTGTGATGACCTCCATCTTGTCGTCAGAGATCGTGATGACCTCCATCTCGTCATCAGAGATCGTGATGACCTTCATCTTATCATCAAAGATCACCACCAAGTCTCGCTCGCCATTCTTCATTTTGTACAATTCACTCACTATGCTCACTACTACTATGATCGCGAATGAATGTCACCGTACTATGACCCTGCAGCGGCATCGGTTCTCATTATATATCCCGATCATCCCTTTGTTCTTCAACGCACAATTGCAATTATCTCCGAAAGATGATCTTCGCCGAAACAAAAATAGCGGCTGCTCAGTAGTTGATTATCGACATGTTTACACCTTCCGCAAAGACATGTCTCTTACACCTTCCGCGAAGACATATACATATCTACTCTTCGCATATGTTGTACGCCTATTTAATCAAGCAAAATAAATAAGCTGCGACTAGTAATCTGACGATGATGGTGATTCCCTCATATCTGACTCCTCCATTTCTTGGTCCGAATCATATTCAGATCATTGCGATTTACATGACAACCGATGGTGAAGGCATATCTATGCATATATACCAAAATAAAGATTTTCTACAATGAAATAATCGGCACAATTTTTGTAGCGACGATGAAAACATGTGACTCGCTTGTGTCGTTTAGACGATCTGGTGCATTTAGATAAATTACCAGTCACTCTTAAAATGTTTTTGTGAATTTCCAGGAAATCGGCAACATCTTTTGTATGCGGTTTTTGCATACCAAGTTCGCGATTTCTTAACAATTGCACAACCGAAGTCACCGGAATGTTCTTCGCTTCACGTTTAAAACGAAACGGGTTATCTTTTTTTTCACCATGATCGCATTCCTCGAGATGCCTATACCATTTCTCGACATTCTCATAACACCTTGAATGATTTTTTAGAGCATTCTCCATTTTTTTTTATTGCAAAAAAACAATTCACTCACTCACTCACTATGCTCACTAATATGGCCCGGCCCGCTGCATCGGTCCTCATTATATATCCCGATCATCCCTTTGTTCTTCAACGTGCGATGATGCAATTATCTCCAAAAGATGACCTTCGCCGAAACAAAAATACATACGTCGCAAGACACGTCAACAACCTGCAAAGACATGTCGCAACGCGTTCGCCCCCGCTGATATTTCTTAGAAATATATGTATGAACCCCGCTTGATTGTCGGATCCAAGCCTGGATTCTGCGGTAGCCCTTCGCAGAATTTTTACCTTATCTTATCTTCAGAGAAAATTTAGATGAAGAAACGCAACCACCTTAGTAATAGATATCTGAATGTCGGCGCTCGATCCAAGCCTGGATTAAGAATCGGCGGCAGCCCTTCGTAGAATTTGATTACCCAGAATTTATCTTATCTTGGATTTTCAGAGTAAATTTACCTTATCTTATTTTGTTATGAAAACTTAGATATCGCACAAAGACTTATATTCTTATCCTATCCTGTTTATGAAAACTTAGATATCGCTCAAGCTTATCTTCTCTTGTTTATGAAAACTTAGATATCCGCTTATCTTATCTTGTTTATGAAAACTTAGATATCGCTCAAAGACGCCGCTTATCTTATTGTTAGCTTGTTTATGAAAACTTAGATATCCGCTTATCTTATCTTCTAATAGATATCCGCTTATCTTGTTTATAAACATATCAGGTAACATGATCCCCTTATCAGGTAACCTGAGCTGATAAGATAAGTTTATCTGCTGATAAGACCCCCTCCCCCGCGCGACGTCACCCCCCCTTGTGCCCCCAACTTCCCCCCCGCCCCCCGCCCCACCCACTCATTGCCCCTGGTCTAAGAACTCTCCTAGTATAACCTACTGGGGTATACGCGGCGGTCTTAGTCAATGTTCAGGCCGATACCGCGTGTGCTAATAACATGTACATGCAATCATACGACCCATCGAAAACCCTCATTCTACTTAATGTACTTTGATGTGAATAATTTGTACTGATGAGCAATGTGTCAACATTGGCCGTATCTGATTTTCGGTGGTCGACGATGTGTCGAATTTTGACGTATCATCTATTGCGCAAGATTCGCCTACAGGTTATATTCTCGAAGTAGATTTAGAGTATCCGCAGCATCTTCATGACGCGCATATTGACCTATCGTTTGTGCCCGACGCGCGATAGTCCGCCCGGCAAGCGGGAGTATAAACTCCTGCGCAACGCTTTACGATAAGAAGCGCTACGTAATACACTATCGTAATCTAGCAGCAGTGCACGCGCCACGGGCTACGCATAACAAAAATATATCGCATACTACAATTCACGCAGTCAGCGTGGCTTCGAAAATACATCGAATTCAACACAGTTTAGAACCGAAGTAAAAAATGATTTTCAAAAAAATTTGTATAAATTAATGAATAATGCGGTATTCGGTCAGACGATGGAAAATGTGCGTAATCATGTGAACGTAAAATTAATAACAAAGTGGGACAGACGATACGGCGCGGAGGCAATGATCGCGAAATGGAATTTTCATAGTAGAAGCATATTTTCGGAAAAATTGGTTGCCATAGAACTACGCAAACTCGAAGTTAAAATATACAAACTAATCTATGTCGGTATATGCATACTCGACATATTGAAAGTATGTCTTTACGAATTCCACCATGAATACATGTCACCGCTCTATCGTGACAAATGTCGGGTAATGTATACTGACACAGACAGTTTAATATATTAAATTAAATGTCAGGATGTCTATAAAAATTTGAAACGCGATATCGCTTGATTCGA